>NC_056732.1:160213448-160278165 GCF_019279795.1 Protopterus annectens | reverse complement strand
AAAAAAAAAAATTTTTTGGGGGGCAAAAGTGTGTACCCAAGAAAACTGAATGTTGTAATTAAATCAAAAGGTGCTTCAACAAAGTATTAGTTTAAAGGTGTGCAAACTTATGCAACCAGATTATTGTACTTTTTTTTATTTTTTATACGTTTCCCCTAACAGATTTGTGTGCTTTTCAATTGACTTGTACAAGTTATAGGTCACATTAAAGGTGGGAAAAGTTTTGAAATGATTTAGTATGGTCTCATTTTTTACATCACAAAAACCTGGCATGTTAACAGGGGTGTGTACACTTTATATCCACTGTATTACAAACACACCCTCGCACACACAATTTCTCTGTTTCAGATCAATTTGTTTCATCATTCTTCTTCTACAGTAGGGGGTCTCAAACATGCAGCCCACAAAGTAGTTTTCTGTGGCCTGCGATTACTTATTGAGGATCTGGCTGTCTGGTAGTCCCCCGCAGTACAACTTTTCCAAGTACGACATACATCCTGCTTTGTGTCCATCACCAAATGTGCCTAATACATTGGAGATGCGTCTGGAGGTTGCGGCCAGGTGTTTTTTTCCTCCTCCAATGGCCTCTTTCTCTTGAATTAGGTGCGTTTGGTCAAGTCCTTTCTGCGCATAGAGGAGTGGCACTGCCATAAAGGGGTCTTTATCCGATCATCCATTCACTGCAGACTGACGCTCAGTGTAAGTGAAGTGTTCCGGAGGAAAGTACTTTATCGCTTTTCTAGTTGTTTTCGGGGTGCCAAACCGGCTGACTTACTGTTTAGAGAGAACTGTGTTTGGTACCCTGTGCTACAAGCAGATTCTCAGTATTTTACCTTGTGCAGAGATAGGGTGTTTTGGGAGATTATGAAATGAGTTAAAGCAAAATGAAAAGCGGGTAGTGGGTTGACATAAATAAGACCAGAGCTGCTCTAGATTAGAAGCAGATTTGAATCACATTTCATCACTGGAGTGTCAGGGAAGCAGTACATATGCCGTATGTACTGCTTCCTTGACTTTCCAATGATTAACTGTGGTTCGGCCACAATGCACAAACATATAGAGGCGGGGAGAGTGGGAACATGAAAGGGTGGTGGAACTTGTGTGTGAAGCTGTTTAGAAACCCTTATTGATGTGTGCCTCCAACCCACTTGTGCATACTGATGCAGGGAATGGTGGGAAAACTGTTCCTTTTCGGTGCTAGTGCATATCTGAACACATCAGTGGAGAAATGTTTCATTTTGGTGCTGGTGCATACTTAAACTGCTGATGTGATTGCTGGGTGAAATAAAATGCGTCAGTTTAGTAAATTTAGTGCTTGTGCATACTCTGACATGCTGATGAAGGGATTGGTGGAGGGGAGTGTTTCATTTTGATGCTCAAGCATGCTTGGACAAACATCTGAAGTGACAGCAGGGCAAAATAAAATGTATTTTACTGCCTGTGCATAATTAGGCATGCTGATGAAGGGATTGCTGGGGAAGTTTTTCCTTTCTATGCTGGCACAGATCTGAAAATACTGCTGAAAGGATCAATGGGGAAATGTTTCATTTTGGTGCTTGTGCAATCTTGTAAAACTGCTGATGTGATCGCTGGGTAAAATAAAATGCATCATTTTATTCCTTGCTCATACTTACACATGTTGATGAAGGGATTTGCTAGAGGAAGTGTTTCATTTTGGTGCTTGTACATGCTTGGGCAACCTACTGAAGGGATTGCTGGGAGAAATTATTTTGTGCGTCAGTGAAGTGCTTGCACATACTTTGACAAACTACTGATGGGACGGCTGCGAGCAAATTTGTGGATTGCAACTCGGGTGTGAAAGGTGAAGCATCACATTTAACAAGGGATGTGTGGACAGCATGGATAATGGACTCAATTACAAGAAAGCACACAATTCAGGAATATGGACCAAGTCCTAGAGTTGAGTCAAACTATTCCTTACCTAGAAGATTCCAGGTATAGAGAACCCTACATAGCGGATATCCTCTTGTACCACCCAGGATTCATAAATGTGCGAGTTATGCAGTAAAATGGGTACAGCAACCTGAAAATCTATTGCATAGGAATTTATTAACTTACTTATTGACATTTGATTACGAGGACTGTCCGACTTGGTAGATGCCCATTATCTCTGCAGCTTGCACCAATTGCTGGATATCTTTGTTCCAGGTAGTTTACGCAGCTAAAGCAACTCAGGATAGTGTGGGTTAATTACCAAAGATCATTGTGTGTGTGTGTGTGTGTGTGTGTGTGTGTGTGTGTGTGTGTGTGTGTGCGCGTGTGTGTGAGCCTAACACAAGTCTGTATATCAATTAAAAATTACAAAGCATTTGGAGGTTATTTTGTGGCAGGAACGGAACTGAGAGAGAGAATACTTATTTATAATTTGTGGTCATCTGTTACTAAGGATGTGCTTCAATATTAGAACATTTGGAAACCAATACAATTTATTTTATTTTTATTTTTCCAAGAAACGAAAGATTGTAGATGAAAAGCGATTTTTCCAAGAGAAGTGGGAAAAATTATATTTTTTCACTGAGTTGAATAATCAAATCCCTTATCTGCTATCAATCTGTTTCCATTCCAAAGGAATACAATGTACGAAGACATTATGAAACTAAGCAGGGTAATGAATATGATGCGATTACAGGCAAAATGAGGGAAGAGAAAGTTCAACTAAAATAAGCTTTTGTCAAGCAGAGAAACAGCTTAAAAAACTTTAAAATGAGGGAAGATTCAGTACAAGCAAGGTTTATAATCAGTGAAATGATCGCGAAGTCTTCCCGTCCATTTACTGAAGGCCAGTTCATTAAAGACTGCTTCATAAAAGGAAGCAAAATTCTTTAGACAGGAAGAAATTGTTTGAAGGTATAAGCTTGTCTGCAAATACATTGACCAGCAGAATTACTGCATTGGCCAGTAATGTACACCAGCAGCTACTTGCAGCTGGAAAAAAGTTTGAAGCTTCAGTTGCTCTTGACGAGAGCACTGGCATAACAGATACTGCACTGTTTATTCAAGGTGTGGACAGGAACTTGAATGTTATGTAAGAATTACTACACCTGTTGCCTTTGAAAGGCACAACCACGGAATGCGACATATTTGGCGAACCTGAAAAATGTATAGAAAACCAACAGAAATAAATGAACCAAACCAGGAATAAAAATAAAATTGTCCAGCAGGACCAGGTCCCGGAACTCACTCCACAGCCAAAAGTGTGAAACAAATGAAAATTTTAATGGCGATCCACAAACATAAAAAACCAAGCGCTTTCACTCGGTCACTACCGAGCTTTTTCAAGGTACAAACACGGTGTAATCAATTCAAAGGCATTAAAAAGTAAAAACAGGTCACATGTCCAAAATTGGTAATTAAACTTGTTCTAAACCACACCTTAATTGTGTAGGCACTAGTGTTAAAAATCCAAAAGCACACAGGATAGTAACCAAGATCTGTGCCTGAAAAATAACACCAAAATGTATCAAAAACATTTTCTTCACACAATAATGTAAAATTAATAAATATAATAAATATCACATGTGGAAATAAAAATTAATAATTCATGAACAAGTGCTTCAAAAACAATAATGAAATGTTAAAAATGTGTTCATAAAACATGTTGAAAAAATACCCTTGTAGAAAATCCACAAATCATAACTCAAATGAAAATAAAAAATAAAAATAACAATGTTAATACTCAAATAGAAACTTTATAGTCGAACCATTCTCAACCTTAACACACTACTTATATTGATATTCTCATTTAAGCCAGGGGAAACTACCCGCGTCCAACTTCAGTTGCCAGTATAGTTTGCGGTATTCTAACCTGGCCTCCCAATTACCTCCCCTAATGTCGCGCAATACCTGTTCTAAAACTAAAAACTTCAATTCCATGCTGTTACAATCTTGTGAATGTTTATAAAAGGCATCGTTCTCTTTGCCTTTTGAAACATCATAAATGTATAGAAAAGTCGGAATTGCCATGGGATAAGGTTGTTTCAGTAGCGACTGATGGTGCACCCTCAACGTGTTCTGAAAAAGATGCTGCTGTTGGGTTACTGAAAGCAAAGCTCAACAGTGTTGGTGTTGCTGACACCTTCGTTCCAATTCACTGCATTTTGCACCAGGAAGCATTGTGTGGAAAAAGTCTCCAAATCAAGAAAGCCATGGATGTTGTTAAGGTGATTAACTTTATACATGCAAGAGGTCTAAATCACCACCAGTTTAGTGACTTTGTCTAACCTTGATACCGAATATGGAGAATTACTCTATCACATCGAAGTCAAATGGCGAAGTACGAGAAGTGTGCTGAAAAGATTCTTTGCACTTCGACAGGAAACAGAAGTCTTCATGGCAATGAAATAAAATGAAATTCCTCAGCTAGGTGATCCATTTTTCATATCTAATCTTGCTTTTCTGACAGATATTACACAACATCTTAATATAAAAGACCTCAAGCTCCAGGGCACAAAACAGATAACGCAGATGTATGAGTGTCAAGGCTTTTGGATGTAAACTTTACCTGTGGCAAAACAGCTGATGGATGGTAACCTAGGTCATCTCTCAGCCTTACAATCACTCGGAACAGTTTTTGAAAGAATATTCAGACGCAGTCAGCAAATTACGAGCAGAATTTGATCTTCAGTTTCAGGATTTCAAGGCACTAGAACCCCTATTTGTCATCTTTACTACACCTTTTTCCATAGGTGTTGACACTGTCTCTGAAGAATTCCACATGGAGTTGTAACTTCAGTGCGATATTGTTCTGTAACAGAATTACATAGATGCTGGCATTCCAGATTTTTATAAGTACAGGAGTCTAGATAAGTTTCCAAAGCTTTTCTCTATGGCTGCTGGAATCCTTGCGATGTTTGGCAGTACATACATATGTGAACAGGTTTTTTTCATCTACAAAGCTCAACAAATCCATTTTCTGGTCAAGGCTGACGGATTATCACAACAGCTACATTGCGAGGGGCTGCTTCACGTGACAAAGCCTAATGCGGATGTCCTGGGCTCTGCAAAACATCAGCCAAGCAGTCAAAACGAAGAAAGGCAATTTTCATGCACAACTACTTTGTCATAGACTTGGATGTAATTACTAGAATATTTGAAACTAATACAACAGAATAGCATTGGTCTGTTGCTTCAAACCAAATTTATATGGTGACTTATTTTTTTGCTAATGAAAAAAATATATAGTTTGTGGATGACTATGACTTGCGGCCCCCTAAAAAATTCTTGGGGTTATTTGTGGCCCTCATACTCCCTAGAGTTTGAGTCCCCTGATCTATAGCTTAAGTACAAATATATGAGAGAGTTACAATGAGACGAGGGATGTATAACTAACTATTAGAAGGCCAAGGGTTGTAAGCTTTTGTAGGGAAAGGTTACCAGATATTAAACCTCAGTTTAAAAGAAGATTTTCCATTAATATAATTTTATAGCATGTGACATACTGCAAACCTGTAACCTTTTTGGAGAGTTCACTTATATGCCTTGAAATGTTTCATCATTCAGTTCTGGAAATCATACTCCCAAGAATGAATTTACTAGGCTAAGAACATAGGACAAGACAATTATAAGAATATAAGCAAGAGGACTGAAAAAAAAATGGTGAGAAACCGTTAAACTACAAATTTAAGTAAGCTTTTGCCTTGTACCTGCCAGCCATCAAAATGTCCCTCCCTCAAAAAGACAGGGCCCATATGTTACTGAGCTCCAGGACTCATTCAGGCAGCCATGACAGCTCTTTGTACTCGCGTCAGGATCCATTACCCCAACTCAGCAGGATAAGCAATCCGCATCAGAGTTGAGTCTCATAATGCCCTTCCCACAAGGTTACATACATACTCACTACAAAGGCTACCAGCCAATAGTGGCTTGGTCAGCCTAACACCCTCCAGGCCACATATTTGCATCCCTGCACCTCTTCCGGGAGGTGTAATGCACAGATCATCTGTTTCTGATACCTAAACAGTTAACCAAATTCTGGCAACTTTATATATATATATATATAGATATATATATATATATATATATATATATATATTCAAAGGTTTTGTTCTTTTACATCACTGGCACTTTTAACAATGTTCTTAGGTCAAAAGAAAAGGAAGAAAACGTTGCTAGGAGCAACATCTCATTTTACACACATTAACAACAGGGACCAAGATCACAGAATATCAGGAACAATAAGTAATAATGACTTACATCAATCATGCACAAATGCTTTGGCACTGAAAAAAAAACAAAATTCATGAATAAATATAGAAGAAATTTAAAAGAACTAACCAAAAAAGGTCTATGAATAATGTGAAAGCTTAAAACATAGCACTTGAAATGAAAAATTGTGCAAGTGCTATCTTTGCAAACGTACTTTAAATACTAATGATTTTGTATGGGTAGCACAGTAATATAGTGATTATTACTTTTGCCTCACAGCTCTTGGTTCCCTATTCCAGTTCCTGCCTGAGGTGACTTCCTGTGAAAAGTCTACATGTTGTCCCTTTGCCTATTTTGGTTTCCCCAAGTGACAGGATTCCCTTCCATATCCCAAAAATATGCCTCAAGTAAACTGCAAATCCACCTAATTTCTGTAGGCATGCACACCATGTGGTTGTGTGTGATATACACAGACACACACACACATATATATAAATGCATCTTCTGATGGACTGGTATTCCATCCCAAATCACTTTTTCAGTCTGGCACCCACTAAGTGCTCTCTGACTTCCTCTTAACTCTGAACTGGAAAAATGTGTGTAAGACATTGAATCCTTGAATGAATCTGCACATTCTTTAAATGGAAAAAAATAATTTTTGTTAAATGCTACAGTCAGCACAGTGAGTTGTACTCTGTCCACTATGTTAAAGACAAATGCTTTTATTTTGTCAAAATTTTGAGAAAGTAAATAAAGCTAAAGGTTAGAATAAATACATCTAACTGGTAACAGAAAATATGACATGCCAAGTGTGTTTGCCAAAACACTGCAGCATTTGCCCAGGAATGCACAGCTTCATCTTTCACCTTTTAACCCAACTAATACAACTCCTCTCACAGCAGGTTTCCCAACTTTGACAGAATTTTATATTTGGAGACCAAAAAGAACAACATTCAAGAGGCCAATAGTATGTCCGACACTCCACCTGTTTTGCACCAGTTTTTTAATGGACAAAGTACCAGTAACGGTGAGTGTAATGGGGATATACAAGGTAATAACAGCTCACTGGTACCTATTACTGTTTGGCTAAACAATGTTCCAGCTCGTTTAAATGCAGAGACTAACCATGTTAATCTAACGTTTAACATGTCTATGGAACAATTTGAGATGAAAATAATTAAATACGGGAAACTTTTCATTGAAAATTAGTACTTTGGGGAAAGTATCAAAAACAAGCAAGTCCCGAAGGGCCTTAGGACTTGGAAATTTCCAAATGAGTTGATCCCAAATTGCCCCCAGCATCTTGAGTTGCTTAATTTTTTTTGACCAGCAGGGTTGTGCATTAATGGGATCATGATACAGCGTAACAATAAAGAACCTGACTCCCTTCAAAAAGATACTGAATTAGAAAATATCAGAAATTATCTGCTTTTTGTCCACTGTGGTGATAAATACCAAAAGATTTTTGAAAAAGCCGACAGGGTTTCTCATGATATCGGAAACCGGAAACTCAAAAAAAGAGAGAGGGATAGGCTTGAATAGAATAGGTGACGTGCCTATCCTTTACCTAATGCTCCGCGCAGTACTGGGGCTAATCTTGAAGATGACATATGGAGTCACAGGCTCATTTTTAACCAAATGGGCAGGACGTCCCTTTATAACAGGCCCCTTTGAGGCGTTCGGAACACCTGAGGAACCGGAATCAGAACCAGCAGCAGCAACCCTATCAGAATCAGTGGAGGGGATCTTCCAACTTCAACATGCAATGGCGACAGAGATAGACACGGACATTAATTTTACTTTTGTTTCCGGTTTGAATGATGAGGAGTTAGTGCAGACTGGTCCAACATCTGTTTCTAACTTTGAAGGTGACTTTCACTTATATAATTATACTGAACAGACTCAATGTTGAACATGCTTCGCCCCTCAGCAAGGGGTTTAATTTTATACCCTCAGGGCGTGCTAAGATAGAGAATGTACAAATTGATTTCAAATTGTTTCTGAGAAAGCTAAACCTGTGTTTATTGTTTAAAATCAATGACGAACAATATACTAGTGAATTTACTCGCAAAAGCTGGTTAAATCCCCCCTTACAGTTACCTCTCATTATTTCTGACAAAATCTGAGTGTTTGAATTGAGGAAGGTATTGGGAAATGTTTGTCCTAATGTTGAATACAATCTTACTATTGCAGAACACAATTTACTTAAAACTTTGTGCTTCGATTAAAAGCTGAGAGTTAAGAAACCTGACAAGGGTGGGGGGCTTGTTGTTATGACCAAGGTGGATTACTGTAATAAAATGAATATGCTGTTATTTGATAACATGGATGAAGCTTCTGTGAATTTAGTAAATTTGTCCTATGTACATAATTATTTAAAGACATGTTTGACCAGGGGGCCATTTCCTTTGAAGAACACAATTTTTTGGCTTGTGAACATCCTATTGTTCCAGCCATCTTTGGACTTCCTAAAATACACAAGGATTTGGTATACCCCCCCTTTGTCCCATTGTCAATGCATCAAAGGCCAAAGTGCACCCTCTTGCGAAGTATATAGACATTAAATTAAAGAAATGTCTAGAGGGTTACTCCACTGTGTGCAAGGATTCCTGGGATTTTTTAAGGAAAATTAGAAACCTACCATTTAGGTTCATAGGTTCATACTAGGCTATCTGCCCTACGGCATTTATAAGCCTAGCCAGAGTGTGTTTGGCTTTCGCCACCCATTTTAAATTAATTTTGCTATGCCCTTTTTCGAGGTTAGTATACTGTGCCTCTGTCTAACAGTGACACAGAAGTGATACCTGGGGTAAACCTACGATACCCCATCCACTCATCAAGATTCCTCTTGAAGAGAGTCAATGAGGAACTCTGCCTAACCTGGACTGGGATTTTATTCCAGAGTAAAGGGAGCTTCTGGGTTATGAATCTGTCCCTCCAGCATGTCCTATTTATTTCAGGGCTGAGGTTCAAGTCTCTCAAGCGCGTAGCTCGATGAGATTTGGATTTTCAGAGGTGCAGCATGTCCATTAATTCCGGGCTGGACATGGCTTTATACGTTAGGCACAGATCGCCTCTGAGCAGGCGGTATGCCACTGAGTAGAGCTGGAGTTTCTTTAACTGGGCAGCATATGGCATATGTTTGAGCCCTTTGATCCTCTTGGTGAGGTACTTTTGGGGTCTTTCCAATTGCTGCAGGTGTCTGGTAAAGTACATCCCACAAGGGGCATTGTACTCAATTATGGGCCTGATGAGGGATGAGTAAAGAGGCACGATGACCTCCCCTGATCTAGATGTGAATCCCTTCATGATTAGGTGGGCTATATAAAATGTTTTTCTAACCACTTTGGCCACGTGGTTGTCAAACGAGAGATGGCTATCAACTTGGGTCCCCAGGTCCCTAATTACTTCTTCTGTACTTAATGGATTACCACCTATGTGGTAATTTGTGGCACTTTGTTTTTGCCAAAGGGGATGACTATACACTTTTTGGCGTTTAGCTTGTGGCCATGGCTCTAGCACCAGTTGTCTGTTTCTATGAGGCCCTTTTTGAGGATGCTTGTGTCGGCTGGAGAGTTGATTATGGCGCCCAGTTTGCAGTCATCTGCGAACTTGGTCAGCCACAGTCCTTCCATGTTGGCCTGTACCTCCGAGAAATATATACCGAACAAGAGAGGTCCCAGGACTGAGCCTTGTGGGACGCAACTTGTAACTGGTTTGGAGTCTGACATGGCTCCAGCAATTCTAACCATGTGGGTTCTGTCCTTGAGCCAGTTTGCAATCCATCTAGTGACATAGGGGTTTATATTTAAGCTGGTGAGCTTATCTATAATGCCCGAGTGGGGTATTGTATCGAAGGCTTTTGCGAGGTCCAGGTAGGCTGTGTGGACCACCTTCCCCTCGTCAATGGCCTTGGTGACTGTTTCAAAGAAATCAACCAGGTTTAAGAGGCAGGATCTGCCCTTAAAGCCAAACTGGGTAGGGTCCAGTGTCTGTAGGTCCCCAGTATCCTTATTTATGAGGTCCATGATGATTCTTTCCATAGCTTTGCAGACCAAGCTAGTCAGGCTTATGGGGCGATAGTTTCCAGGATCTGTTGAGGCACCACCTTTGTGGAGAGGGACCGCTGTTGCTGTATGCCACTCTTTGGGTACATATCCTGTGGTAAGGCTGAGATTGAACAGTAGTTTTATGTTTGGGTTTAGCTCTTCTTGGAGTTCATGTAGGACGCAGCCCGGGACACCATCTGGTCCCACTGATGCTGTGTTTTTTTGATTTGGAGAGGGCGGCTCTTACCTGAGCATCTGAGATGTCAGGGGGGCAGCACTCTGCTGAGATAGATATTTGCCCTTTTGGTGCTGGGGGGGGGGGGGAGTTTGCACTGAACCTGTCAGCTAGGATGTTGGCAATGTCTGTGGGTTCGGTGTATTTTTTGTCATTTTGGACTAATTCTGAGCATATCTGGGAATTTCCACCCAGGTTTCTAACATAACTAAAGAAAGCCTTGTGATTATCCTTAGTGTCCTGTGCAATTTTTCTCTCGAAGCTGGCCTTAGATGATTTTATGAGTGTCCGTAGTTTTTTGCTAATACTGATCAGAGATGCCTTCCCTTTTGGGATTTTGCTCTATCATGTAGTAGCTTCCTCCTTCTATTGTATAGTTTGTTTATGGCCGGGGTCCACCAGACAGAATGTCTACCTTTGGAGGTTTGGGTCTTGGTTTTACTTGGGATTGCATGATCCATGCATTCCAGAAGGTGTTCATAGAATGCGTTTAAAAAGGATTCTGCGGTCTGGGATGTATTTTCCACAGGCCCGGGGGCTTTGAAGGATTCCACCTCGGTTTTGAGGAGTGTGAAATTTGCTTTAGAGAAGTTTTTCACTGTGGTTTTCAGGGTAGGGGGTGGGGTCGGGATGTGAATATCCAGTGAGATTAGTTTATGGTCTGATCTTACCAGTGAGGGATACACTTCTGGTCTGGAGCATAGAGTCCACATGTTGGTGATGATCAGGTCCAGTATGTTTTCCCCTCTTGCGGGAGTGGTAACAAGTTGCTCCATAGCATTTGAGTTTATAAATTCTAGGAACCTTTGAGCTAGGGTGTTGGAGCTAGAGTAATGCTCCCAGTCTATGTTTGGGTAGTTAAAGTCGCCCAATATAATGGTGTTTGGAGAGACCTTCATATTTTCCAGTGTTCTCAGGAAGGCCGAGTAGGGTTCCTGGGTTTGGGAGGGTGGTCTGTAGCAGGCTATAACCTGAAAGGCAGTTTTACCCACTGTTAGTTGCACATGGATAGTCTCTGATGCTTCGTGCTGTGCCACCAACCAGGAGGTGTGGGTATCTTTGACGAATATTGATACCCCCCCCCTCCTTTTCTGGTTCGGTCCAAGTTTTGGGGCCAAAAAGCATGGTATGAGGTATAACCTGGTAGTGCTGGGGTGCTCTTGGGAGCCTTGAACCAGGTTTCTGTTACTGCACAGATATCGATGTTCTCCATGCTAAGGAGAGTTTCGAGTGCATGCATCTTGAGCTTTAGACTTCTGGCGTTGAGTAGCATTACTCTTAGTTTCTTATCCCTTGTGATACCTATGGAGGTGGGTTTGTCTTTTGAGCCTTGCCTAAAAAAGACACTATGGGGGTAGCAAGAGCCTTTGCCAATATCCAAAAGCCCAGGGGTGACAGGTGCAAGCCGTCCCTAGCGAAGCATCGTGGCTTGTCGAGCATGTCATCCCAGGCTGACAGGCATTGGATCCCCTTTGAATGACACCAATACTTAAGCCAATTGTTGAAATTAATCATCTTGTCTTCATATTGTGGCATCATTCTTGGTGTGGGTAAGATGCTACTCAAGGTCAGGGTCATACCGGCCTGGGCTACATGTTCAGAGAGCTCCTCTATGCGTCTTTTCATGTAGTCTAGGGAGGTACGTCTCAGGTCATTCACACCAGCATGGACAATGACCGAGTCATATTTGTACTTGCCTTGGAGTGACCTGAGTGCTTGTGTTATGTGGTGGATCCTAGCACCCGACAGACAGCTCACCGTGACATACTTGTTCAGCCTGGTGAGCGGGACGTCAGTGTGCCTGACGACAGAGTCACCCATTACACGTGTATCAGGTGTGTTGCTTAGCCTTAAGGACTGTGACTGTTCAGCACACTGGCTTTGTGAGCTATGTGTTGCACGTGTTTTGTTTTGGGGTAGCGTTTGCTTGGGTGTCTGCTTTGGAGGTCTCTGCTGCTTAGGCAGATTTTTATTTAGAGCCTCAGAGTATGTTTTAGGGATGAAATAATTTTTTTGATCATTGATGTTAATTTAATGTCATCCCACGAGTTGGGTATTGAGTGGTTCCAGGATTTTTTATTTTTCACAGGTAATTTTTCTAACAATGAAGTTTGTTTTAGTTACTCTGATGGAAGCTGTCCTTAAAAACAATTTTGTGTTTTTTTTGAAGGGAAATATTTTTTGCAGAAATGTTGAGTGGCCATGGGGGCAGCTTGTGCCCCCATTTTTTCCAATATCACTATGTTGGAATGGGAGAAAAGGTTTCTCAAGGAGTGTCACTATGAAAAACACTGGGATGTTTGTTTTTTGGATGACATATTCATTGCCTGGAAGGAGCCGAAGGATGTCAATGCTTCTTTTCTTGATTATTGTAACAGTACCACTGTATTTTTGAAATTTACCTCCAGTATGGGTCAAAACAGTATTAGTTATTTGGATGTGGAAATTAGTAAAGACTGTATCCAACAGAGATATGTGAGCAATATTTTTCGTAAGCCCACTTATTCTAATAGTCTCCTTCACTATGACACCAGTCACCCGTACCACCAAAAGAAGTGCCTTGCCAAAGGCCAATATGTTAGGTTGGCACGTTTGGTTTCAGAGGAAGGATCTTTTGTACAGGAGGGGGAAAAATTGAAGAAAATGCTCACCTAGCATGGTTACCCTGAACTTATTTGCACTATTTATAGTGAAGTTGTTAGGAAAAGAGAGGAGGGTTTATATAAACCTATTTTGAGAGATGAAGTAGTACACCTTGGGGATGTAAACAGCTACAGTAAAAGGTGGTAATGATAGGTTTTTACACATGCATTTATCACAACTTACAATTTAGATCATACCATTATAGTTCAAATACTGAAGAAAATCTGGAACATTTTTTCTTGCTTTGAAGGGGTGGTTGAATGTATTGGAAATGAACCAAAGGTAGTATTTCGAAAAGGGAACTCTTAAAGATCACCTTGAACGGCCAGGAACACACAATAAGCGAACTGGGACTAAGTGTAGACATTATTCACAGTGTTTGTACATCAAGGAAGGGAATTCACTGTTAGTCAATGGTAGAATACTTTACCCACCCTTTTATTGTAATTGCAACACCAAGGGTATTGTCTACATTGCTGTGTGCAAAGTGTGTACATGTTATTATGTGGGAAAAACCATAAGACACTTTAAGGAACATATTTATGAACACCAGCTAGATATTAGACATGGTAGGAGTACAAATTCTTTGGCTAAACACATTGGGCAATATAATGGTCAGTTTTTTTTTTTTGACTAGAACCCAAGAGGGGGTACCTGGAAGGATATTTTAGAGGCCAAAGAACTCAAATGGCAGTTAAAGTTAGAAGCATTATATCCACGGGGGTTAAATGATGATTTAAGTATAACCAGTATACTGAAACTTCGATCTTATGTTTTATAGCCTTATGACAAATGTGACTATCATATTGTATGATATTTAAGTAAGAGTAACACCAATATTTTAACAGCTCCATATTTTGCAAATGAAATCCTTATACACAGGTATTTATATCGTGTGTGTGTGTGTGTGTGTGTGTGTGTATATATATATATATATATATATATATATATATATAAATATTTATAAATATATATATAAAATATAAATATATATAAATATATATATATATATATATATATATATATATATATATATATATATATTTTTTTTAATTTTCACAGGGAAATGATTATGTAGTAGGCACAGAATATCATCAAATTTTAATGACATGCTATTTATTACAATGTTTGTTTTCAGTAAAGATTTCCTTTAAGGCAAACCATTTTTGTTTGATTGATATGAAGATCATGTAACTTAATTAAGGTATTTAAATGGTTTTTAAAAAAATGTGTGTTTAAATTCTGATGAAGTCCTATGCTATAACCGGATGAAAGTGCTTAATCTGTTCTTTTTTGTGCAATAAAATTTGTTTTGGCAGTGTTCTTGTCCTGAAAGCCCACTGGTTTGGTTTTGTGTCATTTTGGCTCTGGGTTTGTTAAGAATATGCATTCTTTAAATGGAAAAAATATATATTTTTTAAATGCTACAGTCAGCATAGTGAGTATGTTGTTGTACTCTGTCCACTGTGTTAAAGATGAATGCTTTTATTTTGTCAAATTTTTGAGAAAGCTAAAGGTTTGAATAAATACATTTAACTGGTAACATAAAATATGACATGCCAAGTGTACTTGCCAAAACACTGCAGCATTTGCCCAGGAATGCACAGCTTCATGTGCATGGCTGTTTAAAGTGTCCCTAGATATCTTCAGTGTGGGGGCAAGAAGCATCTGATGGAAGAGAGGCATACAACAATATACCCTTACTTAATCCATATAACCCTAAATGCTGAATAAACATTGGCATTAAACCTTGGCTGGAAGGTAGATTTTCCATCAAAATATTTTATCACAAATCTGTGACCCTTTTGTGTGTTTTATGTATATGCCTTGAAATGCATCTAGCACCTACTGCTGTGGTGAATATTACATAATTTACGTTGTGATACTTCCTGACTGTGTATGGAGTTAAAGTGTGCTTAGTTTTCTTAATATGAAGTCTTTAGCACAGGGAAGAGCTATTCAATTATTTTAGTCAAGGGTGGCTGCTATCTGCAATTTGATAAAGTTAAACATTTACATTGTTTACTCACTTTCTGCTTTAGCCACATTAAGCTGCATGTGCTTCATAGTGTTTCTTTCCTGTTACACGAGTTGCTGGGTAGTACAACTGGTGGAGCAGTCAGCATTGCCACTTCACAGCTTTAACTACTGGATGTTACAGTAGAAAGCACTACTGCTTCACAGCACTTGGTTCACAGGATCATACGCACGTACTAGGCTAGCTGCCTTATCAGACTATTTTAAGACTAGCTGATATCCTCAAGGGTGAGAATCAAACCCTGTCCCTTTTGTATACAAGGTAAACACATTAACAGTTAAATGAACTCACTTTGGGAGGTAGACAAAATAAATCTACAGAAAAACTAAGTATTCCATGCTGAACATACTTTAGTACATCTATCTTGCAAACAGCAATAGAAAATTCATCTAATCCCTCAGTTATATGACTAAACAGGAAAAAAAAAAGTACAGTTGTGTAAGTAAACTTTCCTCAACAGTAGATGTTCAGATGATCACTGCTGCAGTAGCCTTAGGTATACAGATTATACCCTGCCAATGATACATCCATCAGCCAGCTTCTAAAGCTTCAGGGTACCTTCCACGCATCGAAACCATGGGGCAACTTGAGGTGAGCTAACTAAAAGATAAGTTTGGGTGCCAAGCCCTTTAGAGCTTTCCTGCTAACATAGAGGCGGAGGCTGTGCCTTGAAAGGGCAATGTTAGGAGGAAGAAGAAAAAATAATCATACCCTGGCACAAACAGCACACCAGAAAAGAAGGGGGAAGGAGGGAGGCACTACCACAGCAGTGCTCATTAGAACATCTAGTAGTGATACATTCACTTATACAACTGTACTAGGTTCATCACATTGATCACTGCTGCAGTAGCCTTAGCTATATAGGTAGATAATCCCAGCTTACTACATCTGGGATGTGGAATTAGAAGAGTCTAGGAGCTCCTGGAGAAATGGTCCTTGCAAAGCTTGATATAGATTTAGAGAAGGAATCAAGCTTACAGTGCTTTGTAAATGTATGTACAGAGGACCATGTTGCAGCTTCTAGAATTCTTCTAGATTCCAAACACTTTCAAAAAAAGCCATACATGAAGCCAAGGCCCAGGCAGAGTGGGCCATGACTCTGCCTGTAATAGTTTTGTTGTGGTGAGTATATCAAAACATAATGGCCTTAGACAACCATTTTAAAACAGTCAGTTTTGAAACAGGTTGCCTTTTCTAACCTCATCAATAAATGAACCATTGATATGAAGATCTGAAAAATTTAGTTCTGTCAAGATAGTACCAGAGTTATCTGTGGACATCCGAAGTATGGATTATCCTTTCTCCTTAATTTTTGGATTCAGGAAACAAAATGGCTTAAAGTAAAAATCTAATACTACTTGAGGCATAAAAGAAAGATCAATTATCAAAGAAATCCTGTCTCTGTAGAAAATGAGATAGGGTTGACTCACCCATAAGAGCTTGCAATTCAGATACCTTTTTTACAGAAGTCAGAGCAATCAGTAAAACTGCTTTCTTTGTTAAGAAACTCAAGTCAGTCAAGATTAGCTGATTCAAATGGAGAAGTGTTAGCTTCGCTAACACAAAAGTAAAAACCAAGGATCGGCCACCAGATTTCTTGGAGGCTTCTTTTGTAAACCTCCTATACCAAAACATTCTGACAACAGAACACACTGAAAAATAAGGATCCATAAGCAGACATGCTGAAATGGCTGATAAGTGAATCTTGGAGGAGGAAGAAAGGTCACAGGATAGTAACTCTCACACAGAGACCAGAGAGCAACTGCCCTTGAACTGGTGCTGGTTATATTGTTGGCATCAACTAGAAAACGTTTTCCATTTGCTAACTTTGTATCTAACACCACTCTAAGTATTCAGCTGTTGTAACGCCTTTATCTTTTAACCGACCGGTGGATACACATTGTTATAAGAAAAGCATAGTCCGGGTCTGAACTGTCTGCAAACACAAACAGCTGAAGTTAACTGTGTATGTGTTTACCTGTTTGAGCTAATATTCATTATCTCCTGGAGAGCACTCTGCTTTGGCTTGTAAGCAGCACCACCCACACTCGCACATCTTCCATTTCTCTCTTATTCCCTTGTTAGCGAATAGTATCCGTAACTGATCAAATACTGTGTGTTTAATTTAAACTGAGACCACAGTAACCTACTGATACAAGGTTATCCTGTTCTTCCACCTGAGAAATGGTTAAGAAATGACTTACAGCTTCAGAGCAGTCCTTGGTCAATTCTGTTTCTTAAACACAAACTTGCCTTTGCTTGATCTTGGCTCATCCATCTCTGTTCCCCTCCCTGCCCCAAGCCACACCAATCAGAGTTGAAACCACCAAATCTGCTTAAGTAATTATAACTAACCCCTCCCATTACAAATTACTACCTATCTACAATACATTTTCACTCTCACACAGTAGCAGCCTCCCAATAGAAACATACCCAGTAAACACCCCAAACATCTCATACATAACTTCCAACAATGAATATGTGACATTATAATCCACCCTCCTACGCCAAAACTTCCTACCACATTAACACAAACTATCCGTATCATCTTCTCAGGTACCCAAACCCATACTTTAAATTTTTACTACTATCTACTTAATCCCAAACTCACTCCTCATTATATCCTGAATAGTGATCATGTCTACCAAACCTGTTTTACTTCTAACTCAAATACTACTAATTACCATATCTTACCTAACCTATCTCACAACCTCTCAGTGCAAATCACCCACCCCCATTTCATACAACTAACCCAATCTCCATGATACACACACATTCCTCAACCTGCATATCACCCAGTCTCTACCCCTTCATTAATAGCATGCTCTTCACCTACAGACTCTTACCTAACCCAAAAAACTGTACTCACATCTATATTGGCCACATTACCATAAATCTTGCACCTCATAGATTATATACCAAGCAACTCAAATACATCTTCTACCATCTGATCTATATTCTTCTCTCTGGCAACATTCACCCAAACCCTGGCCCTTCTCCCCCACACATCTCAACCTCCCAATCCCATCCTCTTCCCACAAATGGTAAACCCCTCTGTTTCTCAGCTCTAAATGCTCAGAGCATATGCAACAAAATTCCTAACCTCCATGCCTGGCTTCCTCATAACCAACCCGATATTCTGGCCATCTCAGAAACCTGGCTCAAACCCCACATACAAGACTTTGAACTACCACTACCCAACTACTCCATAATTAGGAAAGATAAAACACACAAAAAAGTAGGGGGGGTCACTCTCCTCTACTCATCTCACTTAGATACCCCTATACCAAACCTATTCCCAAATTTGGCAAAGCAGAACTAATTCCAGCCTTACTTCATATAAACAAACTTATATGCATAGTCTCACTTTATATCCCTCCTGGAGGCAATATCTCAACCCTTGAAGATATTCTCTCCTGGTTCTTTAACATCACTAATGAAACTATAATCCTGGGTGATGTTAATATTAACTGGTCAACAATTCAATCTCCTAAAAACTCACTTAATATAAACTTGTACAACTTCACTCAGCTTATTCACTCAACTATGCCTTCCAAGAACTTCCTTACTGGAAGCACCCTGGACTGGATTTCTAGTTTCTCATCCACATTACATCTCTGATAGTGGCACTCTGCACAACCCATTAGGTGACCACTTCCCCACTTTTGCCCACCGTCTTCCCTCCTCCATACAACTAACTCATACCTACACCTTCACTCGCTGTCTAAAAAACTTTGATCCTAGCACATTCCCCAATGCACTAAAAAAATAATGGAACCCACTAAAAACCCTTTCCTTAGAAAATGCTGTTACCTACTTTAACTCAACTTGCTTGACTCCTTTGCCCCTCTGAAAACAAAATGCTTAAGAAGCAATCCTGCACCTTGGCTAACCAAAAATATCTTACTAGCCATGCAATTCTGGGATAAAGCCTGGAAATGCTATTCCAAAAATAAAACTATCACCACCCTTAATGAATTTAAAACGCTTCATAACAAAGTAAAAAAACTTTGTATCTCAGACTGCAAAGCCTACTTTTCTACACTCCAAACCTACCATAAAACCAACCCCAAAAATTTCTGGCATGGAATCTCCTCCCTTCTCAACCCTGGCAAAAAAGAAAACCCCTGCCCTGATCCTGATGTCTCTGACTTGGACTTAGCCACCCAATTTAACATTTTATTGATTCCATAAGTAAACTTGCATCATCCTTCACTTCCCATTCGGCCTCCCCACCCTTATTTCCACCTATCTCTCCCTCCCCTAGCATCTCCTGCTCCCAAACTCCTCCTTTCTCCTACAACCCCATCCCTATGGCCACCATAAAAAACCTTCTACTAACATTGAAACCCGGCTCCAATGCCCCTGATGACATACCCTCATATTTCTTAAAAGTTGCCGCAGACGGCATAGCTCTTCCCATCTGCATTCTTATAAATCTATCTATTGCTGTATGTCAAGATCCCCAGCTCTGGAAAAAGGCCTTTATTATTCCACTCCATAAAGGTGGTAATAATATCACAAATTTTCGACCTATCGCTATCTTATCTCCCATTTCTAAACTTCTCAAAAAATGCATCCATCTACAACTTCTACCATACCTCATAAACAACCAACTTCTAACCCCTACTCAACATGGTTGAAGGAGCATACACTTTTCCCGATACTTAATAATCTTCCCCATCAGAAAGAGTAGTATTGGAATTATTTAAGTGTTTAGCAGAATCATGATTAAATGGAGCTATAGCTGCTGGATCAGGTTTGGAAAATGTAGAAAATCTTAAAAGACTGAGGAATTTTATACATCCAATCTGCCTTTTTAGGGGAACTGTGACTGTCAGGAAAACTGCAAGCAGTAACAAACATCCACTAAAGCAGACTGAACAGGAGGAATGGGTGCAGGTTTTTTGGAATTCCTTCTTTAACAGCTAATAGCATTTCCTGAGGGACTTTGAAACCTCAGTGTTCTCCCACTGAAAACACTGTCGCATTCTAGAAATAATCTCAGAGAGAGACTCCTCCCCCCACTGAGAGTCAGAAACTGAGATGCTCTCAGAGTCTGAATGAGAAACCGGAGGAGAAACCATGCATCTATCCCTTCATCGTCCAATCCAGATTCAGAATCTTGAATCACTAAGAAAGGCAATATCCTTCTTTCACCAGAAATGGCTTTACAAGAAGGATCAATAGCCTGAAGTCAATCCTGAGCCAGACACAGTAAACTACTCATAAGAAAATTTGAGAGCTTAGTTTTATGTTTCTTTCTGACAGGAAAATAAACGGGACCAACACTGTTATTAATGGCAACAACTTCCCCAGAGATGGACACAGCCTTCCAACCTAACAGGGAAGCCTTCCCTCTTCCCTCTCCCAGGACTGATCAGTAAATATCTTGATTATCATTTGCAAGGGGGGTTAGCCAAATTTGAATATATTACTAGAGACTCATGGCATTTTCTGCAGGAGTTAAATGAAGTTAAAATTGATCATTCTACCATACTTCGTACTATAGATGCTTGTAATTTGTATTCGGTCATACTGAACGATATTGGGTTGGAATGGCTGGAAAGTCGATTGGTAAAAACAAAATTGTACGAGCAGGATCAGATTAATGTTTTTATAACACTTATGGAAATTGTTTTAACAAATAATTTTTTGTCCTTTGAAGGTGTTTATTATAAACAAGTAACTGGGGTAGCGATGGGGGCGGCTTGCGCCCCCCCCCCATTTATGCCAATTACGTCATGTCATTTTGGGAGCAAGAGTATGTTTTCCAGAGTGAGTATAACCAGTATATTCAGCAATATACGCGCTTCCTGGACGATATTTTTATCATTTGGGATGGGGGTCTTGAAAATTTAGAGGCATTTGTGTATTTTATTAACAGTACTGTTGGTTTTCTCAAATTTACTTATGAATATAGTACCACGGAAATATGTTATTTGGATGTTAACTTAATTATAGATCATGATAAAGGTGGCTTTGCATCTGGAATTCATAGAAAGGCCACTTTTTCAAATTCGTATTTAAATTACCAAAGCTGGCACCCTAACCATCAGAAAAAGGCCATAGTTAAGGGTCAGATGGTTAGGGCTGCCAGAATGAACAATTATCAGGAGTTTGTAAATGAATTGGAGTTTATAATGGGAATGTTCATAAGAAGAGAGTACCCCGTTACTTTATGTAATTCTATCAAAGATGAAATGATATGTAAAAGGAATAAAGGATTTTATCAGGCTATTTTGAGAACAGGGGTACAGGAGGTTAGGGGTAATGAATTACAGCTTAATAATGAAGGAATAGATAGAAGAGTTGAAAGGGAATCCCTATATTTCATTACTATGTTTACCTATGATACAGAATTTCTGGTTAAAGTTATACGGAGAAATTGGGGATTATTGAAATTGGATGAAAATGTATTAGGATAAAAATTCCCCCAAAAAATGCATATAGAAAGGACAAGTCATTTAAAAATTTATTAGAGAGAGGTGCTCAATCGAATAGTTTTAATTCATGTAGACCAATGGGAAATTTTAAATGTGGTAGATGTAGCCTATGCAAGTACATCCTTACGACGGAAAATAAAATTGTAGTAGTTAATGAAATATACATTAGGGGGCATTTTAATTATTTTAGTAAAAATGTTGTGTATTTAGCCAAGTGCAATCAGTGTTCAGCATTTTATATAGGGAAAACTCGTCGAGCCTTAAGAGAAGGAATTAGTGAACATATGTTAGATATTAGGCATATGAAAAATACTAATGCCCTGGTTAGACATATAAGGCAACATCCAGGACACGACTTTAAATTTTGTGTTATTCAGCAAATTATCAAAGATTGTCAAGGCAGTGTCCTGGATGTTCATTTGGATATATGTGAAATGAAGTGGCAGTTAAAGTTAGATGCCACTACTTTCCCAGGCATTAATGACAATATAAGTAGTGCCCCTCTTTTAAAGTTGAGACACATGTTGGGTTAATTTTTTAATTTTAATTTTATATTAATTTAATAAATCTTATAGCTTCCTTATCTTTTGTAACAAAATGTATATTAATTTTCATATTTTTATGTGGAATTAATATACATAGTAAGTATATATGTGCATATATATATTTTATATAACAGTATGATAGATGTAGGCATATTGCACTTTAGCTTGAATTATAATGAATTATAAAAAGTTTTTTTGATTGATAGGGTAGAAACACCTGTGTGCATCAAGCCTATCGCTGTGCTGAAACAACTTGGTCATTTATAATGTTTTTAATATTTCAATATTTTACATAACATTATATATATATATTTATACAAGGATAAAACCATCTAAAATGGCATTTAATGTAATTAAATTGTTTTTTAGGTTCCATAAAATTTAGATTGGTGTTCGTTATTGTATTTGAATATGTATTTTTTATTCGTGGTCAACACAATTGGTGTATGTTTCTTTTAAATGTGATTGTGCATCATTGGTTAATTAGGTTCCCTTGTATCGGGGGTATATAAAGGGAGTGTGGTTATTAATGCATTGTTCTGATGAAGTCTTTTAATGTGAGACGAAACCTTGTCATTAATTCCAATAAAGTCGAATTATTCACCAAAAGGGACTAATTGTCATCGTGTGGGTCAAAGTATTTGGATTGCTTCAACATTCCATGGTTGAATTCTTGTACTGATAAGAGTGGGTCTCCTTACCCACTAAAGGGACCCCAACTATCAAAGAGGATGTGGCTAACCCCCTGGTCCATAGTGGCTATAGGTGCTACACTAGAGGGATATGGGCTAAAAGATGCAAGCAGCCTGAGATACAACTAATGGCCACAGCAGTGTTACTCACCTGCAGCTGTGGCAAATTGCTAGCCTGTTGTGTTAGCAAAGGCTGCTTTTTTGGGGGGCTGGAAGAAGAACAGACCATGGGACTGACAGATTGCTCCATGGTCAAGTAGAAAATGGTACCTCTTTCCAGAGGAAAACAAGCAGCAAATGCTGGTAAAAACGAACGTACTATAAAAGTCCCTTGTTTTCACAGACAAACAGTAAAAAGCATTTTAAAACAACAGTACTCCAGTTTAAAGTACACAACAGTCCAGTCTCACAACAGCCCATTAAAACACAGACTTACAGCTTTAAAATAACTTTCCTGAAGAGGAAAGTATCAATAACATTATTAAATGGAAGTCCCCCCCCCCCCCGAGGGAACTTATCTGCTTAATATCCATAATGGACACGACAAAGTGTCCGAGGAGTTTGGGCCATAAAGTAGCAGCATCCTCCATTTTCCTAACCTCAGTTGAAAGGGCATCCCAGATATCTGGTTTCAAATGAAAACACCTTTCTCAGAGGTGTAAGGGGACAACAGTCTTGGACAGCAACTTGTATACAAGGGTAGCAAAAAGGAAGGTGGCTCTTTCAGTTAGAGATAAAACACTCCACCATTGATAAAGGAAATGACGCTTTCTTCTATGGGACACTGAAGCAATTACAAAACACATTTCATTTTATCATAGTAATACTGAATAATGCATCATGTCACAGGATCACAAAGTTGGGCCTTGAGGCCTTATCTAATTTATGGTTATATTTCTTAATTTAAAAAAGGAGAGTATGTGGGCATCTAAGTTTCACCTAAATGTAACCAACTTGAATTACAAATGTAAACTGCAGGGAATTTTTTGAACACCTTATATACTATACTCAGTCAATGACATGTTGAATACACAAAAGTTATGTACTTACCATAACGATGCATCTGTGTTATGTTTATGCCCTTCCTCAACCACTCAGTTTCAGATATGACCTTGGCTCCAACTTTGGACACTTCTCAGACTTTGGATCTAGAGTTCAAGCTCCTCCTCCGAACCATAATCCTCTTCCAAGCCCCAGATTACCTCAGATTGAGTTTGCCCCTACATATCAGTATACCTAAAAAGATAACAGACCCACAAAATTCAAACCAAAACTGTAGACGCATGACAGTAAGGGATATCTGGAGTTTATAGAAGGTAGGTCATATCAAGAACCACTGTACTATATTATACCAAAGGAAGGGGAAAAAGAGGTGGTAGGTTGAAAACAAACACAGATGCATTGTTATGCCAAGTACATAACTTTTGTATCTGATGTCTTTTTCGTCCATTCCTCAACCACTGGGATATAGAGTCCTCATTTAGTATGATGCTAGGCTGGTTTCCTGGAAGGACAATCAAGAGTACTGCAGAGCCAAAGGTTGCCCTGTTCCTAGAAAGGATATGTAATTTGTAATGAGCTGTGAAAATATGAACACTGGACCAAGTAGCAGCGGTGCAAATATCAACTACAGAAGTTTTGGATAGGAAGGCAGACATGGATACTGATCCGGTGGAAGGAGCTTGTGGCGGTCTTGGAAGAGACGGACCTTTTTGTTTATAAGGGTAAGACATAATCAGTGAGACACCATGCTAATGTAATCTTTCACACAGATTGTCCCAATTTACCTCTTGAAAAGGAAATAACATTTCCTGAAACTTTTTGTTCTATGGAGATAAAATCTCACTTGTCTGTGCATATCCAATAAAGGAAAGCATATATTCTCCTTTACTGGAAAACTTTGGAAATAAAACTGGTAAATTTATGGACTGGATAAGGGAAAATTCAGAAGCTACTTTCAGAAGAAAAAGCATTGGTGCAAAAAGAAAATCTGTTATGAAAGATAATACAAGGTGGCTGGCAACATAAAGCCCGAAGTTCAGATATTCATCTAGCCAGTGTAGTAGCAAATAAAACATTTTTTTCCAATGCAAAAAATGTTAAATTACCATTTGCTGCTGGTTCAAATGGAGACTAAGTTAAAGACTGTAGAAGAATAAAGTGCCATGGAGGGGGGTTGGATCCCTACTACGTGTTCTGAGTAAAAATGTACTTTTGAGGAAGGCTTTACATAGTTTAAGGGATGCCAGTAACCAATGACCTTTCCTATGTGATAACTGCAGACTGCCGCCAGCTTTACCTTGATTGTGGAGTAACTTGTGCCATTATGGAAAATAGGGGCCAAGAAATCTAATACTGCTGGTCTGGGTCTCTCTCATTGGGCGAAAGAGAATATTTTCCATTTGGTCTTGTATATCTTCCTAATATAATCCTTTTGTGAAGAAGTAATGATATTCAGTACTTGGAAAGAAAGCCTGGACCGTCTAGCCATCACTGGAAGTGGAGAAACTATGAAGTTAACTTCAGAGCTTGTCATCCAGAAGGTGAGACAGACCTGGAGAGGGATCTAGAACCCAAGAAAACTATACCAAATTAGGCCAAAGGAAGGGGAACCACACTTGGGGATACCAGAATGGGGCAAATAGGATCAACTTACTCTTCCGCTGACATGCTTTGTGTAACAATTTTAATATGACAGGAGTAGGAGGATAAGCATAAAGGAGACTGGGAAGCAAACTTGGATCTGAGTCTCCCGGTTACCCCCTCTCCTTTAGGGATAAGGGAAAAAATACATGCTGCCAACTGAAATTGTAGGCAGAGGCAGACAGATCACAGCATGGGTGGCCCCACTGAAGAAAAATCTGTTCCACTACTGAAAGACAGACACCACTTGTGAGGCAGAATAGATTTGCTCAGTCTGTCTAAAACACTGAGCTTTCCCCTGGATGTCTGTTAGCAAAAAAAAAGTGGTTGGAAGAGATCACCCATTGCCACACTCTCATAGCCTCCCAACATAATGGATAAGAGAGGGCTCCGCCTTCTTTGTTGATATAACAGACCACCCACGTCTGTATCTATGGCAACTGTCTATCAAGGGAGGATGTGTTGAAATGCCCACAATGTTAGCAGAAATGCCATCATTTCTTGGACAATGATATTAAGTTTGGCCTCTAGGGGTGACCATGTGCCTTGGACCATCTATCACATGTAATGCCCCCATCTCAACTGAGAAGAGTCCATGATCATCATGGCCTTGGGCACAGGTAAGACAAAGGGGTGGACCTGAGACACATCTGGTGCATGAATCCACCATGAGATGTTCTGTTTGCAGATCTTTGTTACTTGAATGAGCAAGGTCATGGGATGTTGAAGCATAGACCATTACAGCATTCACATACAGAATCTCACTAGAAGTAGAAGAGTTATGGAGGCTGCCATTGAACCAAAAAGCTGAAGGACCAACATGGCTAGTGGTGACTGAAAAGAGGAAAGGAGTATGGCCTGATATATCATGGATAGTCTGAACTGAGGTATTCATGCCAATTAATCTGTATCCAGTTGAGCACCTATGAACCTCAAGGTTTGAGTGAGAGAAGATTTGTTATAGTTGACTGATGAGGCAAAAACATAAATGGGGCAAGAAGTCCCTGGCTCATATCAGCAGATGTCTGGTAGAAGCAGTGAGGAACCAGTCATTGAGGTAAAGAAACACTCAATCCCAGCAATCTCAGGTGAGCTGTAATGACTGCCATACAGGGGGGTGAACACCCAAGGGACTTGTGATGAAATCAAATAGCAGGGCTCTGAAGGGAAAATGGCAGACTCCCAGCTAGAACAAAGGTATTGCCTGGATCATCTGTCCTTTTTATGTGACAGTACATATCCTGAAGACTTATGGGACACATCCAGTTGTCTTTCACTAAAAGAGGTTGTATAGACTGAACTAACAATTCGGAACTTCGGGTGGTTGACAAACTAGTTCAAGTTGCTTAGGTCCAATATTGGTCTGTGGCCCTCAGTTTTGCTTGGCAGCAAAAAGAATCTCAAGTAAGTTTTGAAACCTCGCTGGACTACTAGGACTTCTTGGATGACTCTCTTTATGAGCAGCTTTTCTAGTTCTAATGCAGCTTCCTTGCTTTGGTGGAGTGGAATGTCTGGAATTCGTCTTGACTGAAGTATGGTAAAGGTAATGGGAATGTAGGAACCCCTGGTAATTTATTTTCTGCACCAGCGCCTTTGGTGATGGATGCCTAGGCTTCCAAGTGCAGAGATAAGTGCCATATGACCATGTCCAGAGTCCAGTAGTTGGGAAACTGTTCAGGGGTGCTGAATATGCTTCTCAGAAAATGGACCTCTGAAGCCCTGGTTTTCCAGACCCTCTCTGCCACTCGGGTGACATCTGCCATTTACAGCCCTCCCTCTGCCACAGGGGGAATCTGCATCCATAGAAACCTGAAACAAACCTTGTGATTTCTGGAACCACATCTTCTTGCCCCCTTTTTGGTTTATCGAAAAGGTCCTCTAAGGTATAGAAAAACTTATCGCTATATCAGATAATTTTTCCCAGCCTGCTGACTCCTGGAGATAGTCTCTCTCTTAATTTGGATCCAAACAGGGTAAATCTATCAGAGAGTGCACTGACAAAGGACGCCTTGTAGAGCAATGCAAAGTCAGAGGAGCATCCAGGTGTACCACTTAACGGTAATGTCTGAACCTTCCGATCTCGAAACACCTTCCATACTGTGTGAAATTAGATACAGAGATGCATTTGACAGGGACTGAAGGGTGACCAGTTGCAAATAGACTAACTCTCTATTCTCCATCAACATAGACCCTGAGAGGGATTTGGTAACCTTGTGAAATGTCCCAGGTAATTCTGCAACTGCAGAGCAAAAGTCGCTGAAGCAAAAATTCACTTCCCAAATCTGTCCAGTGCCCTAGACTCTATATTCGGGGGCGACAGCCACCAAGGCATCAACAAGGGGACCCCCAATCCAAATCAACATGGGCCTTAAGTGCAGTTAAGTACTTGCATGGCTTATTAGGAAGAGGTTCTGTGGTTTCTGGATCCTTCCAAGCCTGACAGGAAATGAGGTCCATTTCTGCTGCCCGGGTTATCACCCAGGGCATACCTGAGCCAGCTCTGAAAGCATCAATAAACACGGACTTCTTCTAGGAAGAAGCTTCAGATAACCAACCACCTTTTTGCCTCAAAAGCTAGATAACACAGGGTACCTATCCCCTTTAACAAACCTAGTGTCTTCTGTTAAAGATTCTTGTGGGGAATCAATGAGCCTCCTGTTGCACTTATACTTCCTGGGAACATACTCATGGGGGTGATCTGTAAAGAACCCAGAAGTGTGTGGGGAGTCCTATTAAAAAGACTGTCAAGGCTCAAATGGACCAGTTGTCCTGATGTGACCAAATGAGCAGACTCAGAACCCAGGGCAGACAGCTGAGGATGGGTAGGACCCGAGCTGGGTAAGGATGCCCTGTCTCTAGTCATGTGTAGAGCTCCCTCCAATGCCTGGAAAGCAGAAGCCATTGAA
This sequence comes from Protopterus annectens, assembly GCF_019279795.1. Classification (NCBI taxonomy): domain Eukaryota; kingdom Metazoa; phylum Chordata; order Ceratodontiformes; family Protopteridae; genus Protopterus; species Protopterus annectens. The sequence continues at coordinate 160,249,803 of NC_056732.1, read as the reverse complement.
GAGCCCAGGACCACTCCATTAGAGGCAGAAACCACCTGCCTGGAGAAATCCAAGACTCCTCCAATACCATGTTACAAAGCCCAGAGAGGAAGGGACAGCTCCAAAAGCCTCAGATTTGAACCTCTACCCATGGACCTGGCAGCAAAGCTACAGCTCTGAGACCCCCTCTGGCTCTGACAAGGTCAGCACCGGCTGGATCAGAGAAGATGGCAGCATCGATGAAGGATACTCCTTCAGGGCTAGCCCAGACAATCCAGGAATTCTCAGATCTTTAATCTCTGAAGCTGAGGGATGGATTGGAGTAGGATTTACTGAAGTGTTTGGGTTAGCCCAAAGCTCACGGATCTAATAAAGCAGGAAATACTCCCATCTGAATGAGTCCTGAAAATGTTCTCACCATCTTGTCCATATCTGCTTCAGGCAGGTTCCTGGTAGACCTAAAGGATGAGGAGGTAGATGGATGTCTTGAAACTCTACAGGAGTTCCTTGTAAAGTTGGAGAATGCAGCCTTGACAAAATTGGCTCTATGGAGAACAGATGTCTATGGGAAGAAGACTTATCAGAGGACAGTTTCAAATCTGAAGTGGAAGGATCAGAGGTCTTGGATATTTTGGATGGTGAAGCTGAAGTTGGCACAGAGTGAGGACACTGGTCAGGGGAAACTCTTCCTCGATTGCTTTAGCTTTTCATTGGACTTCTCTCTTCTTCCCCTGAGATTTCTTGGGTATTTTCTTTGGAGAGGGGAACCTTCAGATACTGAAGAGGAGGAAAAAGGTTGTAAACCTCTCAGTACCTAACTTGTTTCTGTGCTCAACCCAAGGTTCTGTGGTTGAAGTCGGAACAAATCTCACACTTATCAAGATGTGCGGCCCCCAAAACAATATATACACACACTGAGTGGGTAGTCAGGTATCTTGTGCCCATAAGACAGGCAATTTTTTAAACCCAAAGGTTTATTTGACAATCACAGCAAGGCACTCCAATCCTAAAAGCAAAAGTTAGAATCAACAACAAAAAAAAAATCACATTAGAGAAACAGCACAAGATAAGTTTACCAATAATGCCAAACAAGGAATTCCTAAAGTTTGGTAAAGAAAATACCAGCAATGTTAAAAAGGCCACTAGAGAAGCTTGAAGAAAAGGAAGAAAAAAATACATGAGGCCCAAAGTAAAAAATTGCAGCACTAAGAATTATCAGAAATGTAGATGCATCTTATTTTTTTTTGTTAAACCAGGGGTGATAGGAGTAAAATTTAGTAGTAGTAGTAAAAACCCTGATAAAAGGGAGCAACAAAAACAGTTACTTATCTTCCAAAAGCTTAAGCCCTGTTCACCACATCTGGTTGCTGAAATTAGGAAACAAGATCCGGGGCTTGAGAGAGGATTACGGGTAAGATGACATGCGCTTCAGCTATGTATCCAAAATCTTAGAAGTGGGCAAAGTCTGATCCGAAAACCAGTGGTTGTGGAAATGGATGATAAAGACTCAGATCCTTTAAGTAGAAAGAAATGTTTGGTACTGTGTTGTGGTATATCAAACCTGACCTATTTGTATATGCAGTTTGCACACCGTGCAGCGGCGCTCAGCTAAGGTCAACCATCACCGGGTGCCAGAAAGTTTGCTCTTCAATTTTCCCGAGAACATGCTTGTTCATTTACTTCTTGCACTTCAATTAGCGTAATCGGCTAGCACTTTAACAGGCTTTTGTAGCATCTATTGTAGTACCCTTAGGTGCTGTCAGCACTAGCTGTTCCTACACAGTAACACTAGTACATTTTAGTTATGACCACCCTTTCTTGGTATGATTGTAGGGCAATTTCCCGCGATTTCTCCTGCTAACCTGGTGCACTTGGGCATTATGAGACAGTGTGGTAACTGTCTAATGTACACAGACAAATCTCTCCTCTTACCTCCCAACACTCATACCTGTGACAAATGCACTTAAATCACCAAACTGGAAGCAGTGCACACTCCAATCAAGACCGGACTAGCTGGTCAAGAGGAGGTGGTCAACACCTGCAACTCACTACATAGAACACACAGCCTTCCAAAACAACAACCAGCACATAGAAACACAAATCATACACCCACCTTCACGGAGGCTCTCAAACATTTATCCAAACAGAGACCCCCCCCCAAGACAGAAACGCACTCAACCACCACAACACATCAACCCCAGAACACACAGCTCACCACCACAGTGTGCCCCTCAACCCAATCCCTTAAGACAAAAACGCTTTGCCCAATGTACTAATCATAGGAGACTCAATTGTGAGGCACATGGATGTCCCACTCACTAGGTTGAACAAGGAGAAGGTGACAGTCAGTTATCTATCAGGTGCCAGGATCCGCTGCATAACATATGCACTCAGGTCAATCCACAAGTACAAATATGACTCTGTCATTTTCCATGTGGGTGTGAATGACCCGAGACGTACCTCCCTGGACTACATGAAAAGAGATGCGATGGGACTCTTGGATTATGTAGTCAAGGCAGGTATGACCCTAGCCCTTAGGAGTATTCTACCATAACTCAGAATTATACCACAGTACGAGCAGAAAATTATTGACTTCAACAACTGGCTAAGTTTCTGGTGTCATTCTAAGGGGATCCAGTATCTGCCTGGGACAACATGATCGACAGACCTCGATGTTTTGCCAGAGATGACCTGCATCTGTCACCCATGGGATTCTGGGTACTGGCTAAGGTTCTTGCCATCCCTACAGTGCCTTTTTTAGGCAGTGTTCCAAAGACCAAAATTCCACTGTAACAGCTACAAACAAGTGCAATCTGAGGGTCATGCTGCTCACTGCTAGAAGTCTAAATCTCAAAATGCACTCTCTCAAAGCTCGCCTCAAAATGGAGAATCTCGACATCTGTGCTGTAACAGTGACCAGGATTAAATAGGCAAAAAGCACCCCCGTGCTCCCAGGCTACATTCATTCCATACCTTTCGGCTCCATAATACAGCCAGAAGCTCCAAAAGCAGTGGCGTCTCCATATTCTTAAATATGCACACCTCTAGACTGGTAGCCCACCATAATGCATCAGAGATACTTCAGGTACAACTAACACTGGTTAAGACGGCGATACAAGTCATAGCTTGCTACAGAATCCCAAACATGTCTCCAGACTCTCACTTCAACTTCCTAAGCACCCTGGAATCTATCAAGGTCCCACCCAATACTCTCATAATGGGCGACTTCAACTACCCTTCCATTAACCGGGAAAACTCTTCAAGTACCAATGTATAGGCCCAATGGTTTATGGAATTTATTAATTCCAATGCCCTGGACCAGCTCATTCTGACCTCAACTAGAAGAAGCGACATCCTTGACCTGGTTATCACCAACATGGGAGACCACTGCTCCACACCTACAGTCAATTCCTCCCTGCTTAAACATGACCACAAACTGATCACCATGGAAATCTCCATCTCACCTACACCCCCCACTAAGCTGATCACCCTGAAAAACTTCTCTAAAGTGACTTTGGGCTCCTAAAAACATAGATGGCCAACTTCTTGGCACTCATGCTAATGGAAAATAGCTGCATGACTGCAGAATTATACATCAATGCACTGTACAAGCATCTACACAAATGCATGGGACCTTGCCATACCAAATAGAAACTAGACGCTCTCCTCCAAAAAAAGGAAGCCAATCTGGTGTTCCCTAGCCATCAAATTTTACAACAGAAGGAAGAAACTGTTGCAGAAAAAAACGAAGTCACAAGAGGGTATAAACACCCTTATCAGTCTCAACAAAAAGCTGAGATCCCTTATCAAATCCTATAAAAGCAGAATTGCAGCTGACACCAAAAACAACCACAAAGCCTTCTATAGCTATATCAAAAACCTCAAACGCAATACCCAGATTTGCTCTGAGTTACTGCACAATGGCCCCTACTATACTGAGCCAACAGATATAGCCAACATACTGGCCAGCAGATTCAGTGCAAACTTTACCCCCCCCCCCCAAAGGCCCTATCACAATACCAGAAGAAAGCCTGGTACCCACCATTTTTGTGGCACAGGTAAAATCTGCATTGTCCAAAGCAAGAATACAGTGTCCATGGGACCTGATAATATCCCTGGCTGCATCCTACATGAGCTACAAAACGAACTGGCACCAAATCTGTGTGCCCTGTTCAAACAAAGCCTTACCTCAGTCTATGTCCCTAACAAAGAGGGGAGCAACTACAGACCCTGGAAACCATCACCCCATTAGCCTGACGACTCTGGTATGCAAAGCTATGGAGAGCATCATCATGGACCTGCTTAACAAAGATATAGGCAAATCTCCAAACTCTTGACCCCACACAGTTTGGCTTTATCCAGGGAAGATCCTGCCTGCTGAACCTGGTGGTCTTCTTCGAGGCAGTCACCAAGGCTGTGGATGAGAGTAATCCAGTGTATACAGCCTACCTCTACCTGGCCAAGGCCATTGATACCATTCCCCACTCAGGTATCACTGATAAACTCAAACTAAGCATCAATCCTTACATCACTAGGTGGGCTACAAATTGGCTCACAGACAGGACCCACAGAGTGAAAGCTGTGGACTTCAAGTCAGACTGCTGATCAGTCACGAGTGGAGTCCCACAAGAGACTGTCCTGGGCCCTCCCCTGTTTGGCATCTACTTCTCAGAAGTCCAGGCCAACATAGAAGGACTCTAGCTGACTAAGTTCACTGATGACTGCAAGCTAGGAGTCATTATCAATTCCCCAAGTAATGCTGACATCTCACAAAAGGGCCTCTCTGACACCAGTGCCTTGTCGGAACCATGGCCTGAAGCTTAACGCCAAAAAATACATTACCATCCCCTTTGGAAAAAACTCGGATCCCACGAATTACCACATTGATGGGAGCCCAGTGAATACTGAAGGGGCCATAAGAGATTTGGGCACCCAGGTCGACAGGCACCTCAACTTCGACCACATTGTCACTGTGGTCAGAAAGTCCTTCTACATGGCACATCTTATAACCAAAGGTTTCGCATCCAGGAAGAAAGGGGTCATCATCCCTCTCTACTCATCCTTCATTAGACCAATCATCGAATATAACGGCCTGTTTGGAATGTACCTGGCCAGAAAAGTGCCTCACAAAAATGATCCTAGGCCTTAAACACGTCCTAAATGGACAGACTCAAGAAACCAGCTGTTTTCAGTCTCTTATCGTCTACTTAGAGGTGATCTCTGCTTGACTAACAAAGCCATGTCCAACCCAGACCTACTTGAAATGCTACACCTAAAGAAATCCCAATCCCCCCGCGCCACACGCTCTAGGGATCACAACCTCATTACCACAATTAACATGCGGGAGGGACAGGTTCATCTCCCAAAGACTGATCATACTCTGGAAGAAGCTTCCCATGTCAAGCAGAGCACTTCGATGGCCCTCCAAGAGAAATCTTGAGTGGATGGGGAAGAAAGTTCACTCGAGGGATAATTCCAGTTGCCCTATTGGATATGGGCACTGTGAATTATCAGGTGGCACAGTGCCTGGGCAATTTTTTTTTTGGGCTAGGCTTGTAAAGGCTCCAGGGCCATTATCCTAGTACACACCTATGAAATCTTGTGCCTAATCAAGTGAAAGATGGAGTAGTAATTGATATTCTCTGACATTTCAGGAAGGTGCAGTGGTACAGAGATTGCATTGTTGCCTCACAGCGTTTCTCCCTGGGCATCCACTGAAAAGTGGCTTTGTTCCAAGTCGGACTTTCCCAGTAAACAAATGTTAAATTAAATAAATAAATGTCAGTAGTATTACAAATAAATGTTATAGCATTGCGCAGGGCATATTCTGAGTAATACATTTCAGACAGAAAAGGGTATTTATCACATTACAGAATGTACTAATTAGATTACATATATAAAACACTTTCTCTCTTTTGTGTATGTAAAGTACTGGGAGTGTTAAAAAAGTTTGAAGGAATTGAAATATATCAGAAAACAGAACTGTCAGCTGTATCCTGTAATTGTGTTTTTTTTTTTTTTTTTTTTTTTTTTTAACATGAGGTTTTGGTATCAACAAGAGAGGATAAAATTAGGATCATCAGTGTAAAACCAAAAACAGTAAAATATAGCTACAGATGGACCTATACAATACTCCATAATCAGAAACTTTTTTACCTTGGGTTTCTAGAATCTGAACTACTTTGCAGGCATAAACAAGAACTGTACTTAAAGTTTTAAAATGCAACTAAACTTCTGGTATGGTAATAGGATTTGTGAATTTGATCATTAAATAATAAGCTCACTGGTGACCTCTTCAGAGGTTTTCAGTTTTTTTTCTCCAAACACATTGTTACACTAAGTCTGACGCAACAAATTGAGGGAACATAGTTTGAAGCATCTAATTACTTCCAGCTCCAGAGTTTGATCAGTGAGCTGCAGTATTGTCAAGAAGAAAAACACAACTGACCGACTGAATACATGATAAAGGACATGTATACCAAACCATTACCAGCAAAAAGACACAGCTATTCTATACGTTAAACAGAAGGTGGACACTTTACTGGAAAGTGAATGATGGTTTCATAAGCAGACTACTAACAATCAAGGAAAATTCTTCATTTGAAAGCAAAATAGAAGCAAAGTAATATCAGCTTTGTTCTAAAAACATGTTTGTAATAGTCTGCCTGAGAGTCTAAACGTTAAGATTTGTTGCTATTAGGGAGATAATGAATTAGTGAGACTGAGACTGAAGACCAAAATAAAGCCCAACTTAAAGCAACCTTATTATTCTTTTCTACTTCTGGAAACAATAAAGTGAAGCAATTTATGACCATTATGAAAACTGTCAATATAAAGTTGGGAAGTGTGTTAGCAATTACTTAACAGAGACATCTGTGTAATGATGTTATTTTGCTACCTGAGCAACTCAAAGACTTTTTACAAATACAAGGAACTTTGAGTACCTGAAATGTCATGTTCTTGCCAATACTAGCCCTCTTAAATACCTACCGTGGAAAGCGATGCCACTGAAGTGAAAAAAAAAAAAACAGTACCAAGGTAGACAAATTTGGTAATTTTGCAGAAAAATATAGATAGTAGGTCCTGTGAAACCACTAAGCTGCTCTAAATGAAATAGAAATTCCCTTTTTGTATTTTTTCCTCACACTTTACTTATGCTCCCAGTCAGTCATTATCCCCCTCTCAGCCAAATAATCCATTTGTTCTCCATCACAAGTGGGGGGAGGGTCAAAGAGTAGGGATCATCATTTATACAGTCATTATTGGTGATGCAAGTATTTTTGCCTTTTATGCTTAGTCCCCACATACACCCTGCTAAATGCCAGGGAGGGAGATGTGCAATGTGGGCTGATCACAGAGGAGTCTGCTTACTTCCACAAGGGGTGCTTCTCCAATCAGCCCTGCTCCTCCTCCCAAAGTATGAACAATGATTTCCATCCCCATCAGTGAACTTGCACCACTCATGTATTCAAGTATGCACATCCTCTCTCACCCCACCACCTATTCATTCCCATCTGCCTGGATCCTCCAGTGTTGGGGCTACTAATATAACCCAGCCATTTGAGTCAGTGCAAGCTCTCTCTCTCTACCACACAGAATGGCATTTATTACATTCTTTAGTTTGGCTTGTAAAGCCAACTCCTTACAGGTACCACATGCTGCAGTTTTGGTTAATGTTCATTAATCAAAGATGACCTGTGGTGGTGGTGCTGCGGTAGCGTTGTCGCCTCACAATAAGACGCTGTCCGGTTCAATTCTCAGCTAGAGCATCTTCTGCGGAGACATGCGTAAATGGGCGTACCTTCGTTGAAGGTTGTGCGTCAGGGCTGGTAACTCAGCACGTAAAAATCAACTACCAATTATTAGCGGACCGGAGTTCCACTGTGGCGACCCCTAACCAGGAAAAGCCGAAAGACACATTAGTTGGGAGGGTGGCCTAATGGTTAAGGTGCTTGCCTTGCAAACACAAAATGCAGGGTTTGAATCTCACAAGGGATAATTGGCTAGGCTTAAAATGGCTCGCAAGAGCAGTTAGCTTAGTATGAATCTATGACCATCTATGACTATGACACAAACATCATAGTTAATCAAAGAATGGCCTGTGTACATAATACAAATGTACAACAGTTGTACCACAAATGTTTTTGGTGCATTACAAAAGCTGCCTCCATTGCAGCTATAATGTAAGCAAGCAAAACACAGTGTGCACATAGTGACTTTAAATGAATCACATCATGTGGGAGGTACACTAAGATTAGTAACAGAAAATTTAGAAAAAATGCAAAAAGGAATAAGTGGTTATAATCTCAGTGTGTCTACTCAGTTTCAAATGCAGTTATAGGGACAGTAGCAAGCCAAATCTGGCATGATGGTATGTAGCTCATTAATTTGATCCTCAAACTTAGAGAGAGAGAGAGAAGACTTAAGTTTCTTTAGCTACTAAATTAATAAAGCTCAGAAAAAAGCAAATGTAGACAAACAATTACTGGTAAATTAAAGGAAGCAGACATTTACAGATTTGTATACCAAAAAACAATCATAGAACCAGGAATTGGAGATTTGTATACCACTGCTTGAGCTGATCTCAAATGTTATGTACAGTTCTGCTCACCACACTGAATACATTTTGTATAAATTATTGAACCCTTTTCTCATTTTGCACTGTTCTACCTGCTCTCCTTTAATGGGCTTCTTTTTACATTCACCATTAATGCTATTATACATTTCCATTCTCTCCTATTGTTTCTCACGCTCATTTTCTATGTACTGCAGAGAAGCATCCACCCAAGTCCTGCAAATAAATAAGCACTCAGCAAAGTGACTACCTTTTTGTGTAGTCAGAACAGCTGACATACGTAAGCCACTATGGCTAGTACTGATAATAATAAAAACCTAACATAAATGTCACTAACATGTTTTAAGTTTTATGTAATGTCTAAATTTTATGTACAGTCTTTCTGTTTGTACCTTGGAGCTTTTCTCCCCGGGGCTCCACTGAAAATGGACATGTATCCAGTCGGACTATCCCAGTCAACAAATGAAAAATAAAATAAACTAAATGTATATATATAAATGTGCCTATGTCACAAGTGCAAGTAATTTAACTGCACTAAAAAGTTAAAAATTAACATAGTTTCACATATATATATATATATATATATACACACACACACACACATGTATATATATATATATATATATATATAATATATATATATATATATATATATATATATATATATATATATATATCTCATATAACCTAAGCAACATTATGAAACATTATTAAACCACTTACTACATAAGCAATCATACATTTACATAAATGGAAAAAACAAACACAAATGTTAAGTCCTATATACACTCACAAAACTGGGCAGGTTGTATTTGAAGATGTACTGCATGCATCATGGAAAGGCTAGAATATGACTACCATTAAGTGATCCGATTTTGAAGATTTTCCTCTCTCCCTGCCTTTAAATACTCTACTCATTTTCCAAACCAAGTGAGCCCTCAAGCAAGGGATGTGTGGTCTGACATTCTCAGTCCCAACATATCGCTGGATGAAGGGCTTTAAGTGCACAAACGTCCCAACTGTGAGAAAGTTCATAATTCCACACAGGGCTGTCAAACATAACCTACTTTGGTTCCTCCAGTTGCCACTTGGGATGACCAATAACCCCATACAAGGGAGGCAAGGAACCTTAAGCTGTTCCTTTTCCTTCTTACCCAGGCTATCTGCAGGTTTATTCTCACCAAATGCAACTGTTTCACCAGTGAGGTGGGATTTGAATGTTTAAACCACTGCAAACCGCCATAATTGTGACAATGACAAACTTTTCAACAAAAATAATTACCCATGTTAAGGCACATATAGTACATTTCTGATCACATGCTTATATAGTTAATAATATAAAAACTTCTCATTGCAAACAAGTTTTATATTACTTAAAGAGTCTCACCTTGTTTTCTCATGCATCTTTTCTAAAATACGCTCTGGTGGTTACAAAGATGTGAAAAAGGGACAATACAACTTTGTTGAGCAACTTCAAGGTCATTTAAAGTTATTCATTATTACTGCAGTTAATGTAACTGAAAAAGCAAGTTATGTACTCACCAAAACGTCCCATCTATGTTGTCCATTTTCATTCGTCCTCAACTGCTAGGTTCTGATCTGATCCCTCGGATCCAACTCAGCTATTGCTAAAGCTAGTGGAAGTCAAAAAAACTCTAGCTTCTCCCTTACCCATAATGCATCAACCCCAAGTACCTTAGATCTTGTATGCAGACTTTAAAAGGAAGGAAATATTTATAGTGAAATGGGAAGACAACAGATGGAACTCAATATAAAGAAGTCATGTCCTGTAACTGCTCATCTTTCCAGCAGTTTATACAGGATGGGGTTGCTGGATGGGAAGTTGAGGAAGAATGAAAATGACAACACAAATGGAATGTTATGGTGAGTATGTAACTTCTTTATCTGATGCTGTCAATTTTCATTCCTGAGCACCAGTAAACCAAATGATGCTCTATCTGAACACCAGATCCCATTTGTAATGGGTAGTAAAGGTATGGGGAGTAGCTCGAGTTCCTCCTGCACATACATCATGCAAGGACATTCTGGACTGAAACACTGAAGAGGTGACCATAGATCTAGTTGAACGGGCTTATAATGTTTTTGGTAGAATAATGCCCAATTGGTTAGAAACAAATAAAATACAATCCGTTAACCACCTTGATAACTTTTTCCCAGTTTTACTTCTACAAATGAAAATGTCAATTTTTCTGAAATCTTTTGTTCTATGTAGGTATAAATGTAATCGCCTGTGGATATCCAATAAATGTAACAGGTGTTTATCTTTATTAGCAAATTTAGAAAAGAATACCAGTAAATGAATGGACTGGTTGATATTAGATTCTGACACCACCTTAAGAAGAATGGCTGCATTAGTCAGTAATGTAACTCTATCCATATGAAAATCAAGTATGGTGGTTAAGAGGAGAATGATTGAATCTCAGAAATTCATCTGGCATAATAGCTACCAAAAAATTGTTTTCCAAGAAAGGTATTTCAGTTCACATGTAGCTGCTGGTACGAAGGGGACAGAGTTAGAGCCTGCAGTACCATATTTAGTTGTTTTACATTAAGAAGGTTTGTGGTCTGCACTGTTGTGGCAGCGCAGGTAGCTTACATCCTTCTAAATTGGGAGTTGCTGATTGAAGGCTTAGTGTCTGTTATTCAAAGTGTATTAGTTCTGGTTTAAGCACTTGGGCTTTGGGACAGTTATTTTACATTAAGAAGGTGTGGTCTGCACTCTTGTGGGAGGAGAGGGTAGATTCTGCCCTCCTGAGCTGGGAGTTTCTCTTTAAAGGCTTATTGTGCCTGCTTATTTGAACTGTTTCTTTCTGAAATTGGTACACCTTGTTTGCTGTAGCATAGACTAAATTCAGACCTGCTGAATCCAGCTTTGTTTGTATAATTTGAGCACTAATCCAGACCATCTTTTTTTGGAGAAGGTACCCCTGCACCCTAGTGGCAGGAGTGTGCAGTTAGAACTTGTCTGATTGAAGACTGCTGGAATGGGGCTCCGTTTTAACTTTTTATTGGTTAATTTGTTTAAATCAGTTTGCTCATTTGCTACTATTAAAAAAATATATATATACACTTTATGCATTGCCGCTTAGCTAAGGTTAAACTATTCCTGGTGCCATAAAGTCTGCTCTTCAAATGTTACCTTAGAATAAGCCAGTATTTTAGTTTTAGCACTCAAATCTGTTTCTTTGAGCTCAGCACTTGTTCAGAACTCATTAAAAGTACTAAAGTTACAAATTACTACAGCACTCAACTTTCTTCACTTGTCTAGAAGAAAACAGTTTTTAGTATTTAATAAGCATCTTTCCAGGCATGTCTAAGGATCACCTCCCGGTGTTTTCTCCTGTCTACCTGATAAATCTGGGCATCTTGGAGCAATGCAGCAATTGCCTCATACCCTCTCCTCCTACCACCCAACACTACAACCTGTGAGAGATGCACTTGTATAGCTAAACTGGAAGCAAAGCCCTCTTCACCCAAGACTGGACTAGGCAGTCAAAAGGAGAAGGTAAACATTTGCACCACACTCCTCACATAGTCCCTCAAAACCTACACCACCAAAACACACACAGCAACACAAAACACACACCTACATTTGTGGAGGCTCTCAATAAATATCTGCTCAAGAAACAGAGACCTCCAAAGCAGAAACTCATGCAACCTCTACCCTCCCAACACAACCCAAATGACACAGCCCCACAAACTCAGTGTGCCACTCAACCACAGCCCATAAGGCATAACATACCCAAAACACTAGTCATAGGTGATTATAAATCAGGCACACTGATGTTCCACTCACCAGGCTAAACAAGGAGAAAGTTAAGCTGGCTGTCTGGTGCCAGGATCTGCCACATAATGCACACACTCGGGTCACTCCACAACAAGTACAAATATGACACTGTCATTGTCCATATTGGTGTAAATGACCTAAGACGTACTTCCCTGGACTACAAGAGGAGACATGGAGGAGCGCTCTTATCTAGTAGCCCAGCCAGGTATGACCCTAGCCCTGAGTAGCATCCTGCCATCACTCAGAACGATACCACAGTACAAGGACAAAATGACTGACTTCAACAATTGGCTAAGCTTCTGGTGTCATTCTAAAGGGATCAGTTATGTGTCTACCTGGGATGACATGGTCAACAGACCACAATGCTTTGCCAGAGATGGCCTGCACCTGTCGCCCTTGGGATTCTGGATACCGGCTAAGGCTCTTGCCACCCTTATAGTGTTCTTTTTAGGCAAGGTTCAAATGACAAATGCACCACAGTAACAGGTACAAGCAAGCAAAATTTGAGGGTAATACTACTCAATGCTAGAAGTCTGCACCTCAAAATGCATTCACTCGAGGCACTCCTTAAAATGGAGAACATCAACATTTGTGCCGTGACAGAGACCTGGTTCAAGGCTCTAGAGAGCACGCCTGCATTACCAGGCTATAATTCATACCACACCTTTCGACCACCTAACCTGGACCGAAACACTAAAGATGGAGGTATGTCCATATTCATTAAGGATATCCACACCTCCAGGCTAGTTGCTCAGCATAATGCATCCAAGATTATCTAAGTGCAACTAACTCTGGGCAAGACTGCAATCCAAATTGTAACTTGCTACAGATCCCCCACCATGCCCCAGGATTCCCACAACTTATCCACATCCCCACCAGGGGCAGGAATATCCTAGACCTGGTTATTACCAACATGGGCAACCAGTGTTCCACACCAGAGGTCAATTCCTCGGTCAGATCCGACCACAAGCTAATCAGCCTAGACATCCACATCCCACCTCCTATTAGGGAAACCACCGTACAAAAATTTCTCCAAAGCCAACTTCACGCTTAAGACAGAAGTGGCAAACTTCACGACACCCATGCAGACGGACAATAGAAGTACGACTGATGAATCCTACAATAATGCACTTTATAAGCACTTACACGAGTACATGGATAGTGCTTATCCCTAACAGAACTCAGATGTTATCCTCCAAAAAAAAGGAAGCCAATTTGGTGGTCCCCTGCCATAAACAAACTCTACAACAGAAGAAACTGTTGCAAAAAAGAGTAAAATCCCATGACTGGAAGAACTCCCTGGTCAGCCTCAGTAAGAAGGTGAAATCCCTCATAAAATCCTCCAAAGCTAGTTATGAAAACAAAATTGCCACTGATTCTAAAGACAACCAAGCATTCCATAGATATATCAAGAATCTCAATGGCAACACTGAGATCTGCTCTGAGTTACAGCACAATGGCACTAAATATACAGAAACAACTGTAATTGCCAACATCCTGGCAGACAGGATCAGTGCTAACTTTACCCTCACCCCCACCCCCTAAAAGGCCCATCTCTATACCAGAAGAATGAAAAGTTCCTGCAATCACGGCTGCACAGGTAAAAACCACACTCTCCAAAGCCAAGAACACAGCATCCATGGGACCTGGCAACATCCCAGGCTGCATTTTACATTAACTACAGAATGAACTGGCACCCCACCTAAACACCATGTTCAATCATAGCCTCACCTCAGGCTTTGTGCCCACTGAATGGTGCACAGTGACGGTTATCCCACTCCACAAAGGGGGAGCCACCACGGATCCCGGGAACTACCGCCCCATTAGCCTACCAAGCCTGGTCTGCAAGGCCATGGAACGAATCATCATGGAACTTATAAACAAAGACATTGGTAATCCCCAAACTCTGGACCCCACCCAGTTCGGATTTGTAAAAGGAAGATCATGTCTCCTAAATCTGACTGACTTCTTTGGAGCAGTCACCAAAGCAGTAGACGAGGGTAAGGTGGTTCACACAGCCTATTCTAGATCTCGCCAAGGCTTTTGACACAATCCCCCACTCTGGAATTTTAGATAAACGGACTAAACTAGGTATAAATCCCTGTGTCACAAGATGCGTTGCCAACTGGCTCACTGACAGAACCCACACTGTGAAAGTAGCAGACTCCAAATCAGACTTCAGACCAGTGACAGGTGGAGTATCACAAGGTTCAGTCCTGGGTCCTCTCCTGTTTGGTATCTACATTTCTGAAGTACAGGCTAACACAGAAGGTCTTTGGCTAACGAAGTTCGCAGATGACTGCAAACTAGGAGCCATAACTGAAACTCCTAACGATGTGGACATCCTAGAAAAAGGCCTCACTGAGACAGATGCCTGGTGTCAAAACCATGGCCTCAAGCTCAATGCCAAAAAGTGCACCGTCATCCCTTTTGGTAAAAACTCTGTACCCATGAGCTACCACATAGCTGGTAGTCTACTTAACACCGAAAGTGTGATGAGACCTTGGGACACAAGTGGAAAGTAGTCTCTCCTTTGATAAATGCATTGCCACAGTAGTCAGGAAATCCTTCTACATGGCACACCTCATCACAAAAGGTTTCTCATCCAGGAAAAAAAAGAGGTCACTGTTTCCCTCTACTAGTCACTCATTAGACCCATTATAGAGTACAATGCCCCTTTTGGTATGTACCCCACAAGACATCTACAACTGGAAAGGCCGCAGCAATACCTCAAAAAAGGATTACCGGCCTCAAACAGATGCCCTATGCCGAACATCTCAAAAAACTCCAGCTTTACTCCGTTGCATATCGTCTATTCAGAGGCGATCTCTTCCTAACATACAAAGCTATGTCAAACCCAGAGCTGTTGGACATGCTCCACTTAAAGAAATCCCAATCCCACTGAGCTACATGCTC
The DNA here is from genome assembly GCF_019279795.1 of Protopterus annectens. Taxonomy (NCBI): domain Eukaryota; kingdom Metazoa; phylum Chordata; order Ceratodontiformes; family Protopteridae; genus Protopterus; species Protopterus annectens. The sequence goes on along the minus strand of NC_056732.1, from coordinate 160,234,525 downwards.
TAGGGACCTAAACCTTGTCACTACAATAAACAGAACATCCTGGAGGGATAGATTCCTGTCCCTATATCAAACAAAGCTCCTCTCATTAGCACTCAAGAAAAACCTTGATGACTGGATGGGAAATCGGAAATTCACCCCAGGCATCACCTCTGTGGCTCTGCTCGACAGGGGCACAGGAAAATAATTTTCTTAGGTGGCAAAAGCCAGTGTACCCTCTTGGCTAGGCTTGTATAGGCTCTAGGAGCGATAGCCTAGTACCTACCTATGAACCTATATTCCAGGTCCCACAGGGGAGTAGCATCTTTAAAAGGGGACTTGAAAAGTGCCTTTCAGAAAGGCTTTGCTCTGTTTGAGATGCTAGAGTAGAACCATCAAAACCAATGTGAAAATTTGATATTGCTGCTATATGAACTTTAACCGTGGGCACACTACCTCCTCCTTTAAAAACACAAGTCAAAAATTCAAGGATGCTATGTATCGGGACTGAAAAGGGATCAATATTATTTTGATAAGTCCAGTAAACAAACCACTTCCATTTGCTGGAATAGAGTTGTCTGGTAGATGATTTATGGGAAGATAAAAGTGTTTGACGGACAGGAGAAGAGAACATAGGTTGTCTGGCTATTAATGAAAGTGTAGAAGCCATGCAAGTCAGCCTGAGGTTAGTTATGTCTGGACGAATCATGCCTGTCAGGTGAGACAGGAGGTCTATAGGCGGATCCAGAATCCAAGATTGGTGAAACAAGTGAGGCCAAAGGAAGGGGAACCAAATCTGTCAAGGCCAATAAAGTTCAATGAGGATGACTTTGCTCTTCAACATGGTAGCTTTCTGTAGGAATTTGGAAATCAGTGGGATTGGACTGGCATAAAATAGCCTGGGGTGGGGCAGTCATGAAGAAGAGTATCCCTTGGTGATTCCCCCAAGGGGGGATTAAGGCAAAGTAGCTGCTGCATTTGCTGTTTATGGGAGAGGTGAAAAGATTGCAGCAGGGCTGGCCCCACTGATGGAAAATCATTTCAGTCAAGTTCTTTTTGAGAGACCATTTATGGGTACAGAATGCACCTGCTCAGTCTTTCACCATACTGGATATCCCTGGAATGTGCATTGCTATGAGAAAGCAGTTGGATGATACCACCCACTGCCATGGTCTGAGAACTTCTTGACACATGGGGTAGGATTTGGTCCTTCCTTGTTTGATGTACCAAACTACTGACATATTGTCTTGTTTGTACTGCAACAGTCACCAAGGGGACAACATCCTAGAAGGCCTGCATTGCTAAAAGCACAGCTCTCATCTCTAGGACACCGATATGCAAGTTGGCCTCTTCGGGGGACCAAGTGCCTTGGACTGTTTTCCCCATAAAATGCCCCCCAATCCTAGCTGGGAAGTGTCTGTGGTCACTATGGCCTTGGGCTGAGGGGAAATGAATAGATGGCCTTGTAGAACCTGATCTGACTGAATCCACTACCAGAGATCTCTCTTGCAAGACTGAGTGATTCGTATTTGCCAAGACATGGGTTGAAGTATTGACCATTGTGTAGCTAGCATCCACTGAAGAATTTTCATGTAAAATCTGGCTAAAGGTACTGGGGTCATCACCGATGCCACTGATCCCAGAGCTTGATTGACCAGGTGGGCTGAAACCTTGGTACTGCAGATTACTTTTCTGACCTGTAATCTTATAGTCTGAACTCTTGAGGGCTGTAAGAAGGTGTGGTTGACTTTGTGCCGAGGATTGTTCCTATGAATTCTAGAGTCTGAGCTGGTTCTAGCTGCAACTTTTTGTAGTTTATGGTTATCCACTGAAGAGAGCACATCTGGAGAACCTAGTATCTTGCCCTTATCAACTTATGCTTGGTCTAAGCAGACATGAGACAGCCATTTATATATGGAAAAACCTGGAATCCTTGCAGTCTCTAATGAGCTGCTACTGCTGCCATGCACTTGCTGAACACCCTGGGGGTGCTGTGATGAGACCAAAGGCCAGAACTCTGAACTGGTAGTGACTGGCTCCCAGCCTGAAGCGTAAATACCTTCTGGATCATCTATTCATCCTTATATGATAGTAAGCATTCTGAAGGTCTATTGAGCACATGCATTTTTCCTTGCCCAGGAATGGGAGAATGGACTGAACTGCGACCATCCGAAACTTGGTTCGTTGAACTGATTTGTTTAAGATACTGAAATCCAAAATTGGTCTCCACTCCCTTGTTTTCTTTGGTACTAAAGAGAAAACCTTGAGTAATTTTCGGATTCTATCTGGTCTCTTGGAACCTCTTGGATGACTTTTTTTTTTGTTTTGTAGCAGCAATTTAATTTTAATTGCAGTTTGTTCCCTCTGAGTGGAACACCCTGAAGCTTTCTCAAGTTTGGAGGAGGAAGGAAAAAGGGAATTATATAGCCTCTGAAAATAATTCTCTGCACCCAAGTATCTTTTCAAGTCTAGCTAGGCTCTCTGGTGCAGGGATAAACATTCCCAGACTGCCTCCAGAGGCCTCCTATAAAGAGCTCTGGTGCGGTCCGTCAAAGATTCTCTGGACCCCTGTTTTTTTGGGCCACCTCGGCCACGGGGGCATTGTCATCCATTGGAGTTCTCTCCTCTGCCTCTGGGGGAACCTCTTCTACGTGCATCTTGGAATGGACCCAGAGACTTTCCTGAACCACGTCTTTCATCCACCTCTGATTCCCAGAAAAGGTGTCCTTCACCTTGGGAAGACGTGCCATCAAAGGGAGCATTGATGAACGAGGACTTGAAGGATTCCATAAAAATCACACAAGCGCACCCAGGCATGCCTCCTTATGAAAATGCCTGCACCCACTGTCCTTGAGATTTCCTCTACTACATACAAAATCAAACTCATGGTGGAATTAAAAATGGATTGCAGTGTAGCCAACTGAGAAGATGCATCTCCTGAGTGGGTATTCGACAACTCCTTAATCAGATTCCCTCTGTAGTCCTGTAAAGTGTGCCAAAAATTCAGAAACCTTAAAGTAAAGGTCACTGAATCATAGTCACGCTTCCCAAATCTGTCCATCACCCACAACTTCCTGTTGAGGGGATAGACAGTGGAACTCTCTGCGTCAATTTCCTTTTTGCTGGCCGCCGCTATGACCATGGCCTCAATGGGCACCGCTTTTACCCAAAACTGCTTGTCCACAGGTGGTTCCATAATCTTATCTGTTCTCCAAGGTATAGATTCAACAGTGTCAGGTTCCTTCCATGCTCACAGAGATCACTCAATGAGCTCATCGGTGAATGAAGTCACTCAGGAGGTACCTCCAGGAGTAAAGACTCCTCAGACAAAGGGTTATTGGGCATCCAGTCACCTAAGGATTTCAAGGTGGTTTCCAAATGAGACCTTCTGGAGGTGACTGAGCAGGACCCTTCACCTTCACCAAAATCCATATCTTCTGTAATAGACACCTCTGGTGAGTCTAGGTGCTTCCTCCCATGTTGTCTTTCTCATAGGGACCTCCTCCATGGGATGATCTGGAGAGAAATCAAAGAAGAAATCAAGATTCTCTGTGGGGGAAGACTGGGATCTTGGTACTGGCTTGTCCATGTGAAAAGATATGGTGAGACTCTGTAGGCTGAAATGTCAGGGTTGAATATCTAAGATTTGAGGGGGTTGGATCCGTCGGTTCGGTCAAGGCAGAGAAAACACTTTTCACAACCTCAAAAGTAGATTTCCCAGAGAACGGGAAGACCTCAGATAAGAGAAGGCAAGCTTCTGGACCATGGTCCTTCCGTACTCCAAAGGCGAAATCCCCAAGGTGGAAGCCAAAGTAGAGTTGTCCAATGTCAAGGGTCTGAAGCACATTGAGGACTCTGAAAGCCTCAGAGTTGACTGCACCACTTTGGATCTGACAGGGCAGCTTTGGCTCCGAGAGCTCTCAGGATCGGACGGGATTGGAGTGCTCTGAGTAAGCTTAGGATCTAAGGATACAGCAATCCTCAGATACAAGCCAGATGGTTCCAAGCAGCTAGGATCCATAAACTCTGAGACCACTGAAGGACTGAAAGGAACTTGTAGTGGGGGTGTAGTAGTGGAATGGACCTCCTGACCCACAGAGGAAGGAACCGAGGGAAAACCTATCTGACCCTGCACCGAGAGGATTTCTCTCACCACTCTTTCCATATCTTCATCTGTAAGGCTCCTGGAAGAGCAGACAAGATGCAGACTTAGGTCTTTCCAGAGTGGAGGAGGGTACCCTAAAGGGTATCAGATCCACCCAGGGTGAATATTTAGTCCTTGACAGTGCAATAAATTTAGATGGACTGGCAACAGCTGGGTCCGAAGAAGCTTGCCCCGGATCCGATGAAGTCAGTACCATCAACTTTGGTTTCTTTGGATCCAAGACCATTGAAACAGAAGATTTCAATGTTTTCAGAACTGAACCTGAAGTCGCATCTCTCTTGATCCTTTTTCATGAAGACTCCTAAGCTAAAGACAAGGAGGAAGGCTTCAGAGATCTTTTTTTGTCTTAGATTTTAATTTGGGAGACTTGTCTCCAGATACAGCCTCTTTGAAAGAAGAGGGGTAAGAGTCCTTTCAAATTTAATGTTTGCATTCAACCAGAGCCCTGGGCTTGAACATGGCATATTGAACAGTCCTCCTGCAAATGAAGAGGCCCTAAACAGTACACACAAGGTGTGCACATCTGATAATGGAATCTTATGTCCGCATTTTGAATATATTTTTAAAGCCTACAGGCCCTTTTTCTCTACCATATTCATAAAATATCAATACTAAAAGTTACTAACTTTTTTTTTTTGAGGCATGGCAAGGAAAGAAAAAAGAACTACCAACAATGGTAGGAAGAACTACAATTACTCTACGTTAGCAGACAAAAGAATACTAACGATAGTATTGAAGAAATACTTAAAACAGTAATAGAAATATAGGACAGGTAGGGGGAAAAAATAAATGCTAAAGATTTCAAAGGTTTTTAAGAAAGATAGAAATTTACACTTATCTTGTAACAAACGCTGGAGAGTGATTGATTACCACGTCATTCGATGAAAGCAGCAAACAAGATGTGAGGTACTATGGGTTGGTGCATTATGGATAAGGGAAAAGCTAGAGAGTTTTTTGGTTGCCAAACCCATCAGTTGATGATGGAATGAAAATTTACATCATCAGATCAATATCTTTCAGAGAGACTAAACAGGAAACAGCCATCCTGGATAGGGCAGGTAGACTATAATCCATTAAATGTGTTTAAAATCAGCAAAGTTTTCGAACTCTAGCCCTCCCACAGGCAGATGCTTCTACTTCACTCAATTCATCTCCCATGCCATTTAACCAGATGCTAATTTACTCCTTAGAAAGAATAATACAACCAGGGACATGTTCTAATATAACCTAAATGACATACAAGCCACTGCAACAACATTGCAAACAGGCCACAATAAACTCTTGGTAAACTATTGATAATTGCACAAACTTTCTAAACAGGACAGTCAACAACCAAATAAACAGTTCTCAGCCTGTGATCTCTGTACTGGGCAGAAACAAAAGTGAATGGCTGGAACAGCTGTGATTTTATGAAAAGCACATGGCCTTAAATTAGCCTTGCCAGTAAACAAACATTCTAATGCAAGTTAGGTTATATGATACATATGCTGCAAACACAACCTTGAATGACCCACTAAATTATACCACTATTAAAAGTCAGCCAAAATACGAGCAATATGAAAGGTGGCATTATGAAACTTGACATAACCCTGCATCTTATAAAATGTATAGACTAAAGTAATTAAAATTTCAGAACAAAGGTGGTCTTATGATATGTACATATACCTATTACCTTAAGTCAATTTATAAATACAGTTAAGTTCTGATACTTCAGGAAGAAAATCAAGCATACTGATAAGCACAGCAATCATTTGCTTAACAATATCTGTTTAAACATAACTTACATTGGTTTCAAGCTTTCAAAGGACTAGAGTAGCCCACTCGCTCACATTAATCATCGTTCAAACAACACGCAGTCCTCCACTGAAAGTAGTAAAAATAGACAAGGATGGCCCGCAATGCATCATGGGGTTTCCAAGACTTAAGCTCTCACATAAATCTTCAATGAACCTGACACTGAGAACACATTGTCCTACAGAGGTGCCAAATAACTTTTCTTGAACAAAGTGCTTGTCTCTCTTCATACTGTTTTAAAATTAGATGCATGCATAACCATTTCTCACCAGCCTTGATTAGGGACAAAATATTACAGTGTGTTTACCATTGCTGGTTATGACATTGGGGATATCAAAGAAACAAAGGAAGATGCACACCATTTCAGAAAAATACTACAAACAGCAACTCTGAGCAGTTAAACTAAATTCTTTACTGCAGTCAGAGACTTTTTAAACCATACAATACAACCCATACAGGTTCAGTCTGTGAACACAAACAGAAGCTTATGAATATCTGGTGACATGCACGATTATAAATGAACTGCAGCCCACGCACACAATATCAAATAAATGAAGCCACTATGACAACAACGCATCTGAGGGAAACATCTATGGGGAAACTGCCTATAAAACTGGTTCTGGACACAGAGTTAGTACAGCTGCACAAGCTGAATTTATAACCGTACATGTTCAAATGATCACTGCTGCAGTAGCCTTAGCTATATGGGGTTATATAGGTTCATAGATTAGTACTAGGCTAACTGCCCTTGTGAGCCATTTTAAGCCTAGCCAATTACCCCTTATCATACCTCTCAACCTCTTAGAGCAAGAATTGGGTTCGGGAGGGTGGCCTAATGGTTAAGGTGTTTGCCTTACAAACACAAAGTGCAGGGTTTGAGTCTCTCAAGGGATAATTGGCTAGGCTTAAAATGGCTCGCATGGGCAGTTAGCTTAGTACTAATCTATGAACCTATGAACCTAAATCTGGACAAAGACAAATAAATGTGGGACAAAGGACCAAAAACAGTGGCAATTTTTAAATATTGCTCTTACAAACTTAGAAAGTTGATAGAACAGGTTTTGCATTTGCATGAATTTTCTGAAGGGTATGAAGTTTGAAACTCATGTCTGTCACTATTTTCTAACTTCAGTCTTTAATGATTTGCCACTAACTTGCCATAAAATCACAATTTAAAAAAAAACAGATGAAAAATTTGAGGCAAAAAAATTGTACATTCTGCGAAAAACTGTACAGTTGAAAAGTATGGTATATCCTACCAAGGATATAATAGCCAGCCAACTTACAAAGCTTCAGGGAACCTTCCACATGTCCAAACTATTAAGCTGCTCAAACTGAGCTGACTACAAGACAAGTTTGTGGTGAAGCCCTTCACAGCTTTCCTGCCATCACAGAGAGGGAAGTCTGAACCCTGAAAGGTCAAGGGTAGGAATAAAAAATAAATAAATAAATAAAACTAAGTCCACAACCTGGCATAAAAAATACATAAAAAATAAGGGGGTGTAGAGAGGAAGGGGCAGCTATTATCGTACAGAGGAAAAAAGTAACAGCTTGTAGAATACTTCTAGAATCGAACCCTTTCCGGAAAGCCATAGAAGCAGCCAAGGTCCTTGTAGAGTAGGCCTAGACCCTGCCTGCAATAAATTTGCCATGGTGAGTATAACAAAAGGTAATAGCCTTAGACAACCATATGGAAATGGTCTGTTTTGACACCACCTGTCCCTTCTTACCTTCTCAAGAAAGAAACAATTGATCTGATAATCTGAAAGATTTAGTCCTGTCAAGATAGTACTCCTCATTTTTAAGTTCTAGCCAAGCTAGAATTTCCACTGAATGACTCCGCAAACCTCTTGTATTAGTGGCACATGGGATATATGCAAATGACCCAAAATGAGGTAGGGTTGACTCAATAGAAGAGCTTGCAACTCAGATAACCTTGCAGAGGTCAGAGCAATCAATAAATTTTTTTCCATGTTAAGAACTTAAAGTCAGCCAGATTAGCTGATTCAAATGGAGCAAGTGTTAGTTTCTCTAAAACAAAATTAAGATTCCAAGGAGGGGCCACCAGTTTACTTGGAGGCATCTTATGCAAAACCCTTTTCAGGAACATTTTGACATGCGACTGTCTTAAAAGAGGAGGATCCATGGGCAGACATGCTGAAATGGCCAATAAATGAACCTTGATAGAGGAATAAGAAAGGCCATAGGATGGTAAATCTGACAAATATTGTAAAACCACAGAACAACTAGCCCCGAATGAGAGCTTGTTATGTTGGTGGCAAAAACTAAAAAACCTTTTCCCGCTGCTAATTTATGATTTTCTAGCAGCAAACATTCTTGCCTCCATTAGTACCTGCTACATGTCCTCAGAAAACAGGTGCCCAAACAGAATTAAGACCTTATCATTCAGGCAGTCAGCTGAAGATGAATGATAATCAGGTGTATCAAATACCGCTGCTCTTGTGTGAATAGTTCCATTTTGAGAAGAAGTTTGTGTTAATTGTCCCTGGTCATTTCCAAAACTGAGAACCACTGCTGCCTGGGTCAGAAGGGAGTCATTACAATGATCTTAGGGGAATTCCTTCTGAATCTTCATAAGTACCCAGGATATTTGTGGAAAGGTATACAGGAACATTTCTGTCCAAAGAAAAGGCATCTCTCTTCCAGGCCTTTTGCACTGAACGCTGGAACAGAATTTTGCCAGTTGATTGTTCAGAGTGGAGGCAAAGAGGTCTAACTTGAGTACTCCACACAAATGGATCAAATCTGGGAAGACCCTCCCATATCTAGTTTACATTCTTGAGGGTCTGGCTTGGTCCCGCTCAGTTTGTCTGCTACACAATTTTGCTCTAACGGAATGTATGATTCCTGCAGAGTGAGACTGTGCTGTGAAGCTATATCCCACACTAACATAACTAGTCTGCAAAGGGGGAATGACCTGGCTCCCACTTGCTTGTTGATGTACCACATCACTGTGGTATTGTCTGTAAGCACTTGAGCAAGTTCTGGGGACAAAAGATGGTTCAGAGAATTGAGTGCCATGATCAGGGTAAGCATCTCCTTTATATTTATGTGCTTGCATCTGTCCTTGGTGTCACACACACACACTGCACTTTCATCTCTCGTGAAACTGTTCCCCAAGCAAAGTCTGAAGCATCTGTGGTGACCTGACTGCTTTGGAGCAGGGATGTAGGAGAAGAGACCTTAATTTAAGGATATCTGCCATCTCCAAATTATTTCTCTTCTGAAAAACCCCAGTACTGCAATCTGAAGAGTGTGTGTGTGTGTGTGTGTGGATGCTGGAACCAAAGAAATTTCAGATACCACTGCATCTTTCTCACGTAGAATCTTGCCAGGGGTATAATGAGAATCAAAGATACAATGACATCCAAAATCCTGAGGTATTCCCTTTCAGTGACCGAAATCTGAGTGGAAAAAGTTAGAGATTTAAATAAAGATCTATTTTTTCCAGTGGAAGAAAGGCTCTTTGAACTGAGGTGTCTAGCTGACATCCCAGGAACAGAATCATGTGTGAAGGAGTCAAGAAAGACTTTTGAATGTTCTCTTGGAATCCATGCTTGTGCAAGAGATCTCTCACTCAAGAGAGAGATTCTTGACATTTTGAAAAAGACTCTAGAAAAATAAATAGTCTAAATATGGAAAAATGTGGATACCCTGTAGCCTGCAGTGAGCTGTAACTGGAGATAGACACTTTATGAACACTCTTGGTGCACTGGGAAGGGTATAGCAGAGAACTGGTAATGTGATCCAGATACACAAAACCTTAAGAATTGCCAAAAGTCTGTATAAATAGGAATGTGATAAGCATCTTTTAAGTCTAGTGCTACCAGGAAACTTGAAAGAGGTACAGGAGGCAACTGGTTGTGAAGTGACATCATTTTGAATTTGGGCACTATCACAAATAGTTTTAAGAAATAAACATCTAAAACTGGTCTCAAAACATTTTCTTTCTTTGACTAGAAACATCCTTAAAACCCGTTCTCCACCTGGGAAGGAGGAACTGGTTCTCTCTCTCCTTGGGACAGAATGTGATAAAGAGCAGAAGGAAAGAAAACGGTCTAATCTGCAGGATGAGGAATGACCCACATGGAAAGAAGGAATTTCCTCCAACTATCATCTCTAACCTGGACGAATGATTTTCAGAACCCATTTGTCTTAAACAATCTGTGTCCAAAGAGAAAAAATGGAGATTCAAGCTTTTTGGGAAGAGAAAGGTGGTCTTGGGGGGGGGGGGTGCATAAGGTCTCTATAAGTCATTTAGACTTAAGAGTCCTTGGTTTTGAGAAATGAGATTTCTTTCTGGAAACTCATTGTCATTTTTTAAACATCTGTTTACCCGATTTCCGTTTTTTTGCCAACACTAGAAGAGTGGAAGAAAATCCCATGGACAATTTGGTAAAGGAGGGCTGAAAATCTTAGTATTTCCCTGGATTAGCTTTGCCCCTTTCATCACACTTATTCATCTCTGCAGCAGAGGGGTCAAACAGTAAATCTGTATCTAAGGGAAAATTTAACATCTAACTTAGGAGGCACTGGATAATAAACCTGTCCCTCCACCATGTTTTATATACGTATTGGTGGATATTTTAGTCAATGGATCTAATATCGGTAGAGTTATTGGACCTGCACAAAAACAGAAGGTCCAGGACAATTAGGGTTTTAATAGCACAGTAAGAAGACAGATGTCCTCCCAAAAGGCTACAAGACACTGACAAAAGGCTACAGTTTCCAGCCTCTATTTGTGCCTCAGATTTTAGGCCTGCAATCATTTTGTTTACGAACCTTTGGGGTCTTTCTAATTGTTTGATATTTTCAGTGAACTACATACAGTTGTCATCTATAATTGACCTGACCAATACTTAGTATAAATGAGTGATTATCTCTTTATATCTGTGCTAAACAAAGGATTTTCCTGTTTTCATATGATGGTCAAAACAGCAAGGAGCTATCGACCCAAGTATGTAGGACCCTGACTATATTCTAGTTTTGCAGTGGGGTGTGTTGTCTATACAGTATAGTAAGGAGAGGCAAATGTCCAGTAAAAGTGCAATTAACCCTTTTAACATTTAGTTTCAGCCTGTTTTTAATGCACCAAGAATTTACACAGGAGAGTTGAATCTGGAGGGTTTTGATATCCTAGTATGACTTAATCCTCAGTTGGCAGTCATCTACAAACTTTGTTAGCCAAAGCTACTAACTCTCTGCCTGGAGATTTGAAACGCAAATACTAAAAAGAATATGTCCCAACGCCATACAATGAGGACCAATGCTCTTCACTTTCATACTTTCTGATGAGGCACTGCAATTTACACGGATTCTGTCTTTCAGCCATTTTGCTATCAATCTTACCAAATATGGGTTGTTTTTAAAGCATTTGTATGATGGCAGCATGGTGAATGGTGCTGAACACAATAGCCAGGTCAAGATACTCAGGGGGTACTGCTTGGATATCATATACAGTCTCCCATAACCATTTTGAACTTATTTACCAGATTAGACAGGATCAAACCTTTCACTAAATAAAAATGTTACATGATAAGTCTAACAAGATTCTTGATAACATAGTTTTCAAAGTCAGTTATAATGTTCCTTTGCTTTGCAAATGAGGTTGTAAGGCAGACAGGTCAATAATTGTTTATGTTGATTGTAAGGTCACCATTATGGAAGGACATCACCACTCATCAGGGACAAAAGTAGTTGCGGAACAGTTTAAGGAGTGCCTGTAAGGGTATATTTAACACTATTCTTTACGAAACCAGATGCACTGTCAGAGCTCATGGAGAAATTGTTTATGATCCTGGCTAGCACTTTCAATAATGCTCTTTAATTTTAATTCTTAAGCAGTAACAAAATGTTAATAACCTCAATCTCACTTACCATTGGTAAATAATCAGAAGATACACATCAGTCACATCTGCTATACCAAAAAACAGATACCACTAAATACAATTATGCCCCACTTAACATCCAGAATAAGATTTATCCCACAGAACATTAAGCAGCATGGATGTTAAGCAAGCACCATATACTTTGTAGTTTGCTTCATTTAACATCCATCTGCACAATGGCCAATCGCGTTTATGTCCGCTTAGTACAGTATGGATGTAAATGCGGGCATTACGTTGTGAGGAAGGACATTACACAGCACACATCTGTAAAGAAAAATTCACACAAACTTTTCAAGACAACAGAGAGCACCAAACAAAAATAGCAAGACTGGAAGAATAGGAAACAAAACAGAAAGAAGAAAAAAAATAAACATACGGATATTTTAAGTTTACTTTTACTCAATTTTGCGATTCTTTCGATTATATGCTTGAGACATGGACACCAAAAAAAGTCACATGGAGAGCAAAGTTTGAGAGGTGAATCTTGTTACTCATGTCAAGAACAACAAGGGTTATGAACAGAGACTCCATTACATCTTTGTAGTGCATGGAGCTTTATCTGCTTGCACTACTAGTTACAGAAAAGTGTAGTAGTATAAAATGTTTTGCTGGCTTTGAACTGCCAATAAAGCTCTTAGCTATGTCAGACACACAGCAGCACACCTCACAGCTTCTTGGCTTAAAAATTCTGGTCAAATCCAAAAATGTGTGTGTGGGGGGGAGGAGGGGGCTTCAGCAAAGTATCAAAATCTGAGAAAGTTTTTAAAGATTTTCTTATTCACTGAATACATTAACATAATAGGTTTTGCATAAATATGCATTTAATGAAGAAGCATAAAACTCTAATGTCTGGCATTACTGTTGGACATTCGGGGATTTACCAGAAAATAAAGTTTCCAAGGAACAGGGTAAAAATGTGAGAAACTCAGGGGGCAGTAAACTGGCATGGACAGCAGGTAGAAATAAAGCATTTCATTCTGCTGCTCTTTCTTGGATGACAATGTCTACTGTTAGTCCCTAGCTTGAGACCTAATCATAACAGTGCTTGGGGGGTACTCTGTTATGAGTGGGTCTTACACTAGGGAAGCTGATAAATATATCAGTGGAAATACATGATTTAAACTGTGTTTAACTTTAAAGAAGTTTTAAAAGTTTTGCGTAGCTCCTTTCAACTCTGTTGAGTAAGACTTTTTTCTCCTCAAACCCTTCCTTGCTGTATATGCATCATTTAATACTGAAATGTAATTGTGGCACTCCATGCAATACATTAACGTTAATGCAGAGGAAAAAAATAACATTTTCATATCAAATGTCACTAACTTTATATCTTTGCCTGCTCTGATGAGATATTCCAAAAGTATGACCATGTTATGCCACATAACATTTACAGAATGTGAAGTACACTGCATCCAGCATGGCAGCTCACCTCTTTAAAACTAAACAGTTTAAATCATGTTTTTCCACTGATAACCACACACCTGCAGAATCAGAACTTGACAAGCGTTGCTTCTATTACTAGAAATGATTTGAATAACCACCCCAAAAACAAGTTTATTCATTATAAACAGTCATCACTGCACACCTCTAAATCTACAACTTAAACAGATTTTTTTTTTTGGGGGGGGGGGCAGAATAACCTAAGCGGTCCAACCACTGATAATGATTCTAAAAACATTTTTCTGCTTTCCTACCATCAGATGCACCTTCCCATCTAACATCTCACTGCAACCTATTCAGGTGCAGCTCTACCTGTGGCAAGTTTTATGTAGCTCCTTTCAACTCTGTTGAGAAAGACCCTTTTCTCCTTAAACCCTTCCTTGCTGTGTATGCATCACCACCAAGAAGGAATAAGCAAGTCACCGTCCAATGCAGCTGCATAAGAACAAGGCTTGCAGTCATTTTCCCAGCCACATACAAAATCCTGGAGTCTTTCATTTGGAAACCAAGAGAATAACACCAACTTAGGCATAAAAAGATAACAAATGGAGTTCACAGGATCATAGCAGGTTACTAGGCTTATGGCCCCAGAGCCCTTACAAGACTAGCCAAGTTCAACCAGTGCTCTCCCAAGGGTATTTAGTTCAAGCAGACACTAAAATCGGCAAATAAACAAAATTAATGCACATTAGTAGATTTAAACATCAAACAGCAATACAAGGAAAAGTAAGGACTATGGCAATGAATTATTTAGTAGTGTGTGTGTGTGTGTGTGTGTGTGTGTGTGTGTGTGTGTGTGTGTGTGAATCCTTCTATACTAATTTAATACCCATGAACCACCATTATACAAGCAAAGCACTACATGAGAAAGTGTGAACTACTGTCTCAAAAACTAAAGAGCTGATTTTTTTAGCAAAGAAAGGTCAAGAATAAGTATTACAGTAGTAGATTGCCAAGGTTGCACAATTTATGTATAACCTTTACTTGTCACTGGTTGTAAGGCACTCAGTGAAATTTATCTGCGCCAAAGTTCAGGATTAAAATGAAAGTCTGGCTTCATGGCGCACAACAGGGATCTCACAGTCTTGGCCTTTGGGCCTGAAGCATTCCCCTCAAGCCAGCATAACTTTGGGTGAGGTCTGATTGCCTTGGCAGTTAATGCACACAGAATTAAGACTGTGAGCTATTAATTTCTTTCCTGTAGTACATTTACCTACTGTGTGATTCGGAGTAAGTCACTTAACCAATGTGCCAAGTCACCTGGGAAACTGGAAGAGGGTCCTCAGTTGTCTCTTGGACCACATGCCTAGTAACTACCTACAAAAATACTGCTATACTACTTTCTAGGTGAACGTTTTTTTATTTATTTTGTAGCTTGTGGCCCTGGGCTGAGCGTGTTACTCCTGATATGGCCCTCATGGTCACTTGAGTTTAAAACCCCCTTATGTAGACAGATAAATCCCTAAAGATGACCCACACAATTTGAGTCTGAGTAATAGCACAGGCTCTGACGAAGTCAGGTAAGGGAAGATGGCAGCGAAGAGCTTATACTAGCCCACCCATTCCAAGAGGAGGGGGGGTGATCCTGGGTCCTCCACCACCAGCAAAATATGATTTGCAGGCAACAAAAAGCAGACTACCAGGGAGCATAGGCCTGGCACTTCCATGATGGCGATACTTGTCATTAGCATGTGTGCAAAAGCATACACACAGCAGTCCCTCACAGTGATGCTAGCATGTCAGCCACCCAGATGCAGTGTTAGGGCACATAACAATTCCTTCTTGGCATACAGATGCAGACAAGAGCAAAAAGCGCCTCCAGCGCTGCATGGATGATGGCCCTGCTGTCAGTTCTCACCCTCATGTTAGAAGTATCCAATACTGGGGGAATAAATGGTCTCAAGAGTGATGAAATGGGGCTGGATGATGGATGCTTTGTGTAGAACATTGTATGTTGTAACTTTAAGAACCATTTCCAAGGTCAGCAAGTGCTAGCTTCATTGCCATTTTGAGAGTGCAGCCAGAGTGAGCATGTATGAGTGTAATAGCTAGCTTGGTTATAAGTTTATCTAAGTTAAAGTTATAAAGCCTCAGACCTGATGTGTTTGTACATAATAAAGCTGCTTGAACAGAACCCACAAATGTGCGTCTGTTTAATCCTGACTGGACGAGCAACATGGTGTCAGAACCGGGATTCCAGAGACTGCTTTTCAGTGCTACGAAAGCAAACAGTGAAGGTAAACTATGTGAACAGTGTACAAAAAAGGGCCAGAAATGAACTAAAGGTAATGAAAACTTGCACAAACGATTTTATAAAAAAAATAAAATGGAGCATTACAAGGGCACAAACCGCATTATTAAGCAAGCGAGAGGCACAAAAAGTTTATGAAACAAAATGTTTAACATTAAGATATTTGATAAAACAATTATAAGAAAAGCACAAACAGTCTGGAATTACCTCAGAATTGCACAACAAGCATGTTTAGAGTAAAACAGCATGGGCATGAAAAGAGATTAAATTACCAAAACTAATATGAGGGCAAAAAAGGCACACTAAGCACGAGTCAAGCAAGGCAACTGCATGTTTTTGGCAAATTACTGTGTATTGGCATAACTAGTATTTTGCATTGTATTCAGGCCATAACTAGTTATTCAAAGCATCTCAAAGTGTGTAAAAGTGCTTACAATGTTTGCTTATTACTGTGCATTTATTCTGAAGAGTTTGTGTGCAAAGTGCAACTATTTCATAAAATGCATCAAAATACAACCATTTCAAAAAGTTCCTTGCACTGGGTGCGTCTATTCGCAAACTGCCACCATTACAGTGTGTTTATTGCACTGTAGAGAGTTACTTAGCAAAGTACAGCCATTTTGGGAAAGCTTCGGTGTGCTGTGTACGGTTTATTCGAATTTTTTTATTCTGAGCTTCTTCTGCCCAGTTTATTCGCATAGTGCAGTTATTTTGAAATGTTTCTTACACTAAGAGGTAATTTCTTACAGTACAGTAATTTCAGGAGTATTCTTGTGCTCGAAAAACTTATTTTGCAAAGTTCAGTTATTCAGAGGGTTGTTCTGCTATTGGGCATAGTTACAAATACTGACAAATTTCTAGCATGTGTGTGTGCTCGTGCATACTTACCAAAGCCTTCAATGGTATGTGATATGGCAGAAAGATTTCGAAAACTATTGCCACTTGCATTTGATCAGAATATAGCAGAGAACTGGAGAATACTTGAGGAAGAGTACAATGTTTTTATACAAGCCGCTTATTCAGACAAATATGCACACACCAGGGCATTCATTTTGCTAAACCTAGCTGGGTCAGAGGCCATTGAAAGAGAGCATTCATTTGAGTATGCACCAGTGGTATATGAGGGAATAGGTGGAAACCAGTGTATTATTGTAAAGGCTGAATCAGTGGAAGACCCCAAGTGTTTGAAATGCAACCCACAGACAAATTTTACATTAGAGAGGCATTTGTTTTGCACAAGAGCTCAAAAGCAAGGGGAAACTTTTGAAGCTTGTATTACTGACCTGAGACGCAAAGCTAAAATGTGTAAGGTCTGTTGATTTAAAAGATGAATTAATAAAGGACAGGATTATGTGAGGTATTAATACTGCTGTAGTGAGAAAGATTTTGCTTCATGACAGTGATATGATATTGAGCAAAGCTACTGAGACTTGTCAAATCCATGAAGTTATAGAAAGGCACACAAGTATGCTTGCAAGTGAAAAGAGCATGGCTTCAGCAGGCTCCAGAGCAAATGCAGACAGCATGCAACACACGGCTAGCAGAAGCAAGCTTAAGCACATGGTACCTGCCACCCCTGCAAGATCCCCAGGTAAAACCCGTAGTTTTCCAGCAAGTTCTAAGAGAAGGACATGCTCAGTGCAGTACATGGGTGTCAGCTAAAAATTAAGCTTTACTGCTAACTGTTGCAATTGTGGGGCTAATCATGGGACTAAAAAAGAAAAATGTTCACCATTTGGTCAGCAATGCCACAACTGTAAAAAAAATAGAACAATTTTCAAAAGTTTACAATGTCACAAAGCAAGAAAGAGCTGCAGTTCTACTTTCTACGTAGATTGTGTGTCAGTAATTGGTGAAAAGGTTGATGCAGTAAATTGCTGGCAAAGAATGAAGTGTTTTCTACTGTCCATTTCAATGGTAAATCCACCAAACTCAAAGTAGACACTAGTTCAAGGTGTAATGTTATATCTCAGCAGACACATTTGCTAAGGTGAGAACTGGTGAACAACTTAATATGGCCAGTTGTGTGAAACTTGTTGCTTATGGAGGTGAAGAAATTCAAACTGAAGGCTCAGTAGTGCTTTCTTGTTACTTAGCTAGGAACGGCTACAGCTTACTATTCTATGTAGTCCAAAGACCTGTGCAGATTTTAATGGGTCTCAAAGACAGTTTAAGAATGAATCTGCTTTCCTTTACCAAAGAAGATAATCATATAAGCACGTCTTAGTTCCAGTTTTACGGAAGCTATTTTCTTAGAGTATGCTGATGTTTTTGATGACAAGTTGGGCAAACTTCCAGTTGTGTATTCTATGAAGTTAGACCCAGAGTTTAGCCCAGTGGTCAGACCGGCAAGAAAAGTTCCGATAGCTATGCAGAATAAAGTCAAAGCCAGGCTGGATAAAATTATGCAGCAAGGTGCAATTTGTCGAGTTACAAAACCAAATGAATGGGTGTCGTCCATGGTAGCAGCTCACAAAAAAAGGCTCAGACGAAATCAGAATATGCACTGACCCAAGAGATTTGAACAAAGCATTAGACGGACTACATCATCCTATGTGCAAAGTTGAGGAAGTCACAGCCCTGGTACCAAATGTCACTGTTTTTTTCTGTCTTGGATACAAAAAGTTAATTCTGGAAAGTGATGCTTGACTGCAAATCTTCACTACTGACTACCTTCAGTACCCCATTTGGAAGATGTAGATTCCTCAGGATGCCATTTGAAATAAATTCTGCAAGCAAAGTCTTTCAGTGCACAATGGAGCTAATTTTTCCACTTTACCCTTGCGCCATAATAGTAAATGATTTATTGGTTGGCAGCAACGGTGAAGCAGAACATGACAGAAACCTTAGCAAAGTTCTAGACACAGAACATAAAGTGAACTTAAAGCTCAATCCTCTGAAGTGCAAATTTAGCCTACCAGAAGTTGCATATGTAGCTTGCAACAAGACCCATCCAAACAAGCAGTCATTCTTGAGATCCCACTACCAGATAATGGTCAAGATCTACAATGTTTTCTGGGTATGGTCAACTATTCAGGCAAGTTTATACCAGATTTCAGCGAGTTAACAGCACCTTTGAGACAGCTGACATGCAAAAATGTTACATAGGTTCATAGATTCATAGGTAGGTACTAGGCTATCGGCCCTAGGGCCCATACAAGCCTAGCCAAAAAATGTACCCTGGCTTTTGCCACCCAAGAAATTTATTTTCCTGTGCTCCTGTCGAGCAGAGCCACAGAAGTGATCCCCGGGGTGAATTTCCCATTGCCCATCCAATCAAGATTTTTCTTAAAGAGTGCTAATGAGGAGCTCTGTTTGACATATATAGGTAGTCTGTTCCAGAGTATGGGAAGTCTCTGGGACAAGAATCTATCCCTCCAGCATGTTCTGTTTATTGTGGTGACAAGGTTTAGGTCCCTAGAGCGTGTAGCTCGGAGTGATTGGGATTTCTTTAAGTGGAGCATGTCCAACAGCTCTGGGTTTGACATAGCTTGTATGTTAGGCAGAGATCGCCCCTGAGTAGGCGATATGCGATGGAGTAAAGCTGTAGTTTTTTGAGACTGTCTGCATACGGCATCTGTTTGAGGTCAGTAATCCTCTTTGTGAGGTATTTCTGTGGTCTTTCCAATTGTTGTAGATGTCTTGTGAGGTACATACCAAAAGGGGCGTTGTACTCTATAATGGGTCTAATGAGTGATGAGTAGAGGGGAACAATGACCTCTTTTTCTGGATGAGAATCTTTTTGTGATGAGATGAGCCACATTGAAGGATTTCCTGACCACTGTGGCAATGTGATTATCAAAGGAGAGACTACTCTCCACCTGTGTCCCAAGGTCTCATCACATTTTCGGCATTAAGTAGACTAGCATGGTCTTGGCTTTGGTTTGAACACTAAATGGTCTTGGTTTGAACAGCATCAGAGAGCATGTGAAGAAAATTGCCACCCCACCTACATTAAGATACTACGATGTCAATAAACCAGTAATTCTTTCCTGTGATGCTTCAAAATTTGATCTTGGAGCAGTTATTGTTCAAGAAGACAGACCAGCAGCCTATGCATCTAGATCTCTTACCCAAACTGAAATGCAATATGCTCAAATTGAAAAAGAACTTCTGGCAATAGTGTTTGCGTGTTCAAAGTTTCATGATTATATTTATGGTTGAGCTATTCAGATTGAAACTGATCACCAACCTCTCATCATTATTTTAGAGAAGTCTATGCATTCAGCTCCATTGAGATTACAAAGAATGATGCTCAAACTGCAAACGTACAACTTCAGAATGGTTTATATAAACAGCAAACTTTTTTATCTGGCTGATAACTTATCCAGATCACCCAGAAATACAATGGAACAGGTTAATACAGAGAATTTTGACTGACGTCATGGAAGTGCATAATTGTTCTACCACAAGACTTAATGAGCTGAGAGATCATACAAAGACTGATCCAGTTTTGCAAAAGCTCAACAACATCATGTTGGATGGCCGTCAAAGCAATCTAGCGAACCACCTGAAGTGCAAAATTATTTTCCTTACAGAGATGAGATGATGGCATTGCTTTCAAAAGTCCTAAAATTGTTGTTCCTGCTTCCTTACAACAGGAATACATCCAGATATTACATTGTGGTCACCCAGGTTCCGAATATACCAAAAGAAGGGTGAAAGGACTAGTATTTTGGCCTTTTCTATGAAAAAGACTGACAAAGTACTTTCTTCTTGTTCAGTATGCAATAGTACTAAACAGCATTTGCAAAAAGAACCACTTCAGCTAAGTAAAGTTCCTGAACTACCTTGGTCAACAGTAGCCACTGATATATTTGAGTGAAACTATAAGCATTACTTAGTGTTGCTAGACTCTTATTCAAACTGGTTTGAAATTAATTTACTACCTAATCTAACATCCTCTGCTGTTATCCACAAGTTCAAACATCATTTCTCAGTCCATGGTAGTCCACAGATAGTTATTTCTGACTGTTACCTAATTTACCAGTCGATTCAAGAATTTGTAAAAGAGTGGGACTTTGTGCATGTTACAAGTAGTCCACAATATCCAAAGCCAAATGGATTAGCTGAATGTGCAGTACAGAGCACAAAGCAATTATTAGAGAAGTCAAAGCGTGATAATACCATTGTCTTTTTGAATTTACTCAATCTCAGAAACATGCCCAGTAACAATATACTTGGCTTGCCTGCTCAGAGACGTCCATCTAGGCAAACCAGAACATTGCCCATCAGTTCCACTTTGTTGTGGCCTAAAGCAAAGAACAGAACAATCAAAGCCCAATTATTCAGAAAGCGTTCTTTCCAGAAGTCCAGCTATGATAAATTGAGCAGATTTCTTCATCCATTGAAAGGAGGAGAGACAGTGAAGATACAAACGGCAAAAGGTTTCAATCAGATTGGTCAAGTAACAGGTATATGTGCATACCAGATATCCTACTTTGTAGAATCTGAGGGTGTGGAGTACTGCAGAAATCTCAGACATCTTCCTGTACCAGAATCGAAATTGCAGCATTGTTCTTGTGATACAGACTGTAGATCTCAG
>NC_056732.1:160185787-160205448 GCF_019279795.1 Protopterus annectens | reverse complement strand
ATAGTAAATTGGCATCACTCCAAATTCTAGACTTCAAATCTCTCACGGTCACAAGATGGGTTGCTAACTGGCTCACTGACAGAATCCACACTGTGAAAGTTGCACACTCCAAATCTGACTTCAAACTAGTAACAAGTGGAGTAGCACAGGGTTCAGTCCTGGGGCCTCTCCTGTTTGGCATCTACTTCTCTGAAGTACAGGCTAACACAGAAGGCCGTTGGCTAATGAAGTTCGCAGTTTACTGCAAACTAGGAGCCATAGTGGAGTCCCCAAATGATGTGGACATCCTACATAAGGGCCTCAGTGAGACAGATGCCTGTTGTCAGAGCCATGGCCTCAAGCTCAATGCCAAAAAGTGCACTGACATCCCCTTTGGTAAAAACTCTGTACCCATGAACTACCACATAGGCGGCAGTCTACTTAATGCCAAATGTGTGATAAGAGGCCTTGGGACCCAGGTGGACAGTAGTTTCTCCTTTGATAATCACATCACCACAGTAGTCAAGAAATCCTTATACATGGCACACCATCAAAAAAGGGTTCTCATCCAGGAAAAAAGAGGCCATTGCTCCCCTCTACTCCACAGACCCATTAGAGAGTACAACGCCCCTTTTGGAATGTACCTCACAAAAAATCTGGAGCAGCTGGAAAGGCCACAGTAGTACCTCACAAAGAGGATTACTGGCCTCAAACAGATGCCCTACACTGATGGTCTCAAAAAATTCCAGCTTTACTTTGTAGCATATTGCCTACTCAGAGGTGATCTCTGCCTAATATATAAAGCTATGTCAAAGCCAAAGCTGCTGGATGTACTACACAAAGAAATCCCAGTCCCTCAGAGCTACACACACAAGGGACTTAAAGCTGGTCACCACAATAAACAGGACATGCTGGAGGGATAGATTCCTGTCCCAGCGACTTCCCATACTCTAGAACAAGCTAGCCATCTATGTCAAGCAAAGTTCTTCATTAGCACTCCAAGAAAAATCTTGATGAGTAGATGGGAAATAGGGAATACACTCCAGGGATCACTTCTGTGGCTCTGCTCGATAGGGGCACAGGAAAATAACTTTCTTGGGTGGCATAAGCCAGGGAACCTTGTAGGCTAGGCTTACTTAGGCCCTTGGGCCGATAGCCTAGTACCAACCTATGAATCAAAATGAGTATAATCTGACTTTACTGGCTGAAGTGTCTATCAAAGGCTAGAAAGCCAATAACAAAACATCACACCTAGGGGTCTACATAAAGCAGGGGGGGGGGGATCTAAGCGAACAGCAAATGTTTAAAACAAAAAACGGGAAAAGAAAATCCGGGTCAAATACAGGCATAGGCAACCACAAAAAAGCCAAGATACAACCAGACCTTGTTAACATCCATGCTATCAAAAATAAATAAATCGAGTCAGATTTCCACATCAGACAGATAAAAAGAAAAAATGACCAGTCAAGAGACTGCTGAAAGAGGCAAGGAAACAGCCTAAGCATCGGACATGTAAAGGAAAACAAAACAAATCACACAAGAAAAATCACAATGAACTAATACTAGTGCCAGGGAGAAAAACTAAAACGCACTGAATCCTCAGGAAAGCACTACCAACATTCAAAGCCAATGCATGGGACAAGACCACCAATCAGATTGCAGAAACACCAAAAAGCGCCACTAGGAAACGAGAAGGAGAAGAGTAGGGAACTGCTAGTGAGCAAGCATAGAAATGGGCCTAAAAACGAACAAAAGATGAGAGGCTATAGACTCACAAGGAAACCGTTTCCAGTGCTGGTAGTACTTTCCTGAATCTCATCTTGGGAATCAAGCATGTTTAGAAAGGAAACTTTTAGAAATAATTATTTATGCTTTCAAAGTATGCATCTGTTTTTCTTGAAGAAAAACTTAATAAGGGGAATGTTTATTAGATAATCCAGAATTATAAGTGATGACAAGACTTTTATTAAGGAATGCGATTTTATCTGAAACTAATTTAAAAATAAGGAACTGCCCTGAAAATCTAATAGACTCATTTTTTAAGGAAATACAAGCATCTCCAACCATTAAGTTTCGACCTATCCTGAGACATGGTTTCAGACCAAAAGTCAATCAAATCATGAACCAGAACCAAACCCAACAGAACTCCAATCAGATGTTTGATCTAGACCAAGCCCCTGGTTTACTGCGCATGTTCAACCTTCAAAAACAGGACCAAACAAAGGGCACCAATCCCATGTCAGATTTTAGCCATGCTCCTGGTTTAGATCATACGATCAGCTTTCCTTTATCTATATGCCATGGTACGAAGCCTATTCATAATACTATCACAAAGAACTGGCATACTGTCACTAACAAGAATGACAAACATAGTAAGGGAGACCCCTTTGTTTTCAGACAAAAAAACAAATAATGGTTTATATATATATATATATATATATATATATATATATATATATATATATATATACACACACACACACTGATGTATGAAGTCATAGCTATTTATTGATATCAACATATAAATATATATTAGTGTGCTTTGTTGTACATCAAACATTTAAGAACACCACTTGTTTCATCAGACTACTGCGGTGGTGGTACTGCGGTAGCATTGTCACCTCACAGTACGACGTTGTCCTGTTCGATTCTCTGCTAGAGCGTCTTGTGTGTGGAGACGTGCGTGAATGGGAGTACCTTCGATGAAGGTTGTGCATTAGAGCTGGCAACTCTGCACCTAAAAATCTACTGCCAATCATTAGTGGACCGGAGTTCTGCTGTGGCGACCCCTAACCGGGAAAAGTTGAAAGACACAACTTGTTTCATCAGACTGCGAGTTTATTGCAGGATGTCAGCATTTGCTTTGCGGGATCATTACACAATAGGGAGCGAGATTGTTGTCCCTTCAACACTATTTTGCTATCTAAGAGCAGAAATATATAATTAGCCTAGGGTGTGGGGATTCCTCCCTGCATAAAATGGATTTTGACCATTGTGGTCAATTTAACACACACATGCGCACACTGTAAATAAGAGCAGTATTGGGGGTATTAGCACATCTCTTGCACAACTTCTGCAATCATTTTGAACATGACTTTGTACCTCTAGTTTGCAACTTAAAATGGTCAAGGTGGTCCTTTCAACAAATAAAATAAAAAATACAATATTAAATTTAGTCCAAAACTTACAAAAAAAATGGAAAACTAGTTAATTTCAAAAGTGCGTAGGGTGATGTATGTCAAAGTCTCATTGCATATATAAAACTGAAACAGAGAAAAGTTAACTATCCAAATGTGGAATTCACCTGTTTTACCATTTCCTATTACAGGTGTATACTTTACAGTTTTGTATAGACACAGCACTTGTAGTAAAATAAAAATAATAGAGAAGAATGCAACTGTGATATTTCCTTTACATGTGTCTTTATAGTACCGTTAAGTAAAATTCATCATAGAGATGTGACCCAAGTAAATGGACACAGCCAAATATGAAAAAACTTAATTCGGGGAAACTCTGTTGTCTAATACATCTTTAAAGACATGTTGGAATATAATAACAGTCAAACATTATGGCATAAGAAATTGTAAGCAATGTGCAAAGTCTGAGGCATCTGTGGTTACAGACTGAATGGGAGCTGGAAGGGGAAAGGAAGATAAGGGCTGAGACAAAACTGGTTTACCCACCAAAGTAACTAATCTTTGACAAAGTTCAGCAATGAAATCTGAAAGGAAAGAGGGTACTGGTGTTGGGTTCACACTTATATGAGGAACCAATTAATTTTTTTTGTGCAAAGTCTGGTTAGCGGATATCGTAAGAATTGTAGAAGCCATTAAACTCACGTCTTAAGATATTCCCTGGCTGAAATTAGAGAATGGTTGGAGAAATTCAAAAACTGTTCATTACAATGTTCTACTCTGTCTTGAGGGTGAAAAGCCCTCATAAATTATGTATCCAGAAGACATCCTAGAAGTGCTATCCTGAGAGAAGGAATGAGAGGGGATTTCTCTAGATTCACTCAGATGGATTAAGATCATCTTTTTCCACGGCCAAAGAGTCCTAACATTTTGAAAAAAAAGACTGCAAAACATAAAGCAGTCATCTAAATATGGAAATATGTGAATGCCTTTTAACCTGCAATGAGCTATTATTGGAGCTAGACACCACAGGAACCCCACTGAAGCTGATAGCGTGAAGGGTAATGCAGAGAATTGAAAATGTGAGAGAAAATCTTAATTTTCTGATATCTATGAGAAGTAGAATGCTATGATAGAGCATTGTTCAAGTTTAGCATTACTAAAAAACTGAGATGAGGAATGAGAGGTAACAGATAATTGAGAAAGCATCTTGAACTTTTGGACTTGTTTATGTGACAAAGGAGGATACTGCCAGCACAGCTATCTGGAATTTTCTAAATACATATATGCAATTTTTGAGTATCAACATAATTTACATAAGATGTGTGCATTACAAATGTATTACAACTGTATGTCATGTGTATATCAAACTGCTGGTACAGAAGTGTGTATTAAAAAGGTTTTTGCAAAGTGCTGTTTAAACTGTAACCACAGTGTGGCCTACTGGAACAGTACAGAAATGTACATGCACTATTTTAACTGTTTAAATGTGTATATTGTACCAGTGGAAACTTATACAAGAGGTTAACTTCAGAAAAATAGCTGAAATTAAATTACTTTATGGCTACGCAATAAAAGATGGTATCTTTCAGTTTCAATGCAGCAAGGAGAGAATGTCTAAAACTAGGGAGCTTTTCACACTGTCTCTAGGGTGAAATAATTACTAGTCTTGATATGTGAAAGAATGTAATTATGACGTCCAGCATCTGCCAATGATCTGTGGTCTATGTATTTTCACAGGTAGATGCTACATACGGTCACATTCCAGTAGTGGGGGTTTCACCTGGGACAGAGTCAGATGACAAGAAATGACTTTCTGCAAGCTATCCCAGCAGTAATATTTGAGATATTAATTTGACAACTCTCAGAGAAGCAGAGCATTCTGTATTTTGTCTTGGACCTGACAAGAACCACTCACCACATCATCTGTCTTGCTCTAAACTAAGTTTCTAGGGTACAGTAACTCTGTTAGATGGGGGCGGCCACGGAGGTGCAGTGGTTAGCATTGTCGCCTCACAGCAAGAGGTTCTCCGGTTCGATCCTCAGCTGGGGTGCTTTCTGTGTGGAGTCTGCATGTCCCCCTGTGGTCACGTGGGTTTCCTCCGGGTGCTCCGGTTTCCTCCCACATCCCAAAGACATGCTGCAGGTGGATTGGACACTCTAAATTGGCCCTATGTGTGAGTGTGTGTGTGCCTTCTGTGGAAAGTTGGGCGACGGGCTGGCAACTTGACACTGTAAAACTCCACTGCCAATCATGGGCAGACAGGTGATCCGCTGTGGCGAGCCCTAACCGGGAAAAAGCCGAAAGAAGAAGTAACTCTGTTAGATATAGTCAGGAATATAGCAAGACTTAGATATTTTTCTTTAATTTATTTATTTGAGACTGTCCTGCAATGTTTAAATACTTCCTTTGATTTTGAACTCTGATGTCATGGTGAGTATATATTTAGTATTGTCTTGTGCTTTTATTTATTATTAAATATACTTAAACCTTTCATTGTGGCTGATCTGTGCAGAGATATTTAAGTTTTGAGAGTACTTGCATATTTATTCGGTGACACTGTGCGCCACTCCTAATAGCCTTGCTCTTTCCTAATATTAATATTACACAGTAAGATTGGACACCCTTTAAGGGCCTTGAAGTAGCTTATAAGGAGTTGGGTGATGGCAGTGATAACTACCTTACAGTCTGGGCAAAAGGGGGCATAGCTAGTAAATCTGTGCCAGCCTTTCCCCAGGGGTGTGTGTGTGTGTGTTTGTGTGTGTAAATCAAACCTCAAAGAGTGTACATGTCAGGTACATGGGTTCAGACATAAAGCACTGGCTGGACAGAGAGGGTGTTGGAAATCTTGGCTACTCAGCTGAGATCCCATCTCTACAGCTGTGCCAATGGGGAGTCTTACTGGTGATATGGAGAAAGAGGGAGAAACCAGTCCCAGATTAACTGTGGTCTCTGTGTGCTCTTAAGGGAAATTGCACTTGATGCAGAGAGATTTATCTGGAAATACTGTGTGTGTACCTATTATCCTCTCAGTGTACATCCCCCATTGTTGCCCGTGGTGAGGATTGAGACTCCCTGATTACTAGTCCAGTGGTGGGTCATCACAATATATAGAAACAATGTTGCAAAAATCTGTAACAAAATTCCTCTACACATTAGACTTATCTGTATTTATAAATTTAAACTCGGAGAACCTCTCTCTAAACCCTGGCTGTGCTATCACAATCCAGACTAGCTATATTTCTCCATTACCTCCAGTCATCATTCCTTCTCAGGCCAGCTCTCTACTCCTACAATCTTCTCTGTCTACACTAAAACCTCTTTTTTTAGCTTTTCAGTCCATGACACTTCTAACACCTCAAACTACTTTTAGCTACTCTAAGCTTTCCTTTTACTCCCATGTTACTTTAACAATTTTTCTTATGATTGTCTTAAATGCTAGTGTATCATTATACATTTTAACATTGTATGTGTGTATTATAAACATTATGTAGCTACATGTTGCAGATTTTTTCACCAGGTCATCCCAGTCAGTCTTTTGCAGTAATCTTATGCAAAATAAAAAAATATATATGTGGAAAGAACAAGTCTAAAACTGGCTTCAAAGTTTCTTCTTTCTTCAGCAACAGAAAAAATCCTTGAATAAAACCCTTTTCCTGCTTGCTCCAGAGGCACTAGTTATATAACTATCAAAGAAAACACATGTTCCAAGACTGGAGGAAATGGGGAAATTTGGTTTGGTCACTGAAAAGGAATCCCCTGAAATGGAAGAAGGGACGCCCACTGCCAGCTGTAACCTTTGTGAATTATTTTTAGAACCCATCTGCCTCAGGTTATCCGTTGTCCTAAAGGATAGCTAAGAGACAGACTTGTTGGAAAGATTTAATGTTTCGTCAGGGTGGGAAGGGAAAACATCTGGAGTGACAAATAGTCAGTCTTGTTTTTTTAAGTTGTCCTTGCTTTTGGGAGGCTCTTCCTTCCTTTTTTGAGAGTCCCTGCCATCGTTTCTTAAAATTCTGCCTGCCTGTGAACCTTGCAGAAACTATGTTTCATCTGAAATGCTCCCAATTTGGAAGAAAATCTCATTAAACTTGGGGAAGGAGGGTTGAAACAATATGACTTCTTTGAGGCAGTCACCAAAGTCGTGGATGAGGGTAAGGTGGTTCACACAGCCTATCTTGACCTCGCCAAGGCTTTCGACACAGTCCCCCATTCTGGAATTATAGCTAAACTCACTAAACTAGGTATAAATCCCTACGTCACAAGATGGGGTGCCAACTGGCTCACTGACAGAACCCACACTGTAAATGTTGCAGACTCCAAATCTGACCTCAAGGCACTGACTAGTGGAGTGCCACAGGGTTCTGTCCTGGGACCTCTCCTGTTTGCTATCTACTTCTCTGAAGTACAGGCTAACACAGAAGGCCTCTTGGCTGATGAAGTTCGCAGATGACTGCAAACTAGGAGCCATAGTCAAGTCCCCAAATGATGTGGACATCCTACACAAGGGCCTCACTGAGAGAGATGCCTGGTGTCAGAGCCATGGACTCAAGCTCAATGCCAATAAGTGCAGTGTCATCCCCTTTGGTAAAAACTCTGTACCCATGAACTACCACATAGGCAGCAATCTACTTAACACCGAATGCGTGATAAGAGACCTTGGGACCCAGGTGGACAGTAGTCTCTCCTTTGATAGTCACATCGCCACAGTAGTCAGGAAGTCCTTCTACATGGCACACCTCATCATAAAAGTGTTCTCTCGTCCAGGAAAAAAAGAGGTCATTGTTCCCCTCTACTAGTCACTCATTAGACCCATTACAGAGTACAACTCCCCTTTTGGAATGTACCTCACAAGGCATCTGCAGCAGCTGGAAAGGCCACAGAAGTACCTCACAAAGAGGATTACTGGACTCAAACAAATGCCCTACACTGACCACCTCAAAAAACTCCAGCTTTACTCCGTAGCATATCGCCTACTCTGAGGTGATCTCTGCCTAACATATAAAGCTATGTCAAACCCAGAGCTGTTGGACATGCTACACCTAAAGAAATCCCAATCCCTCCAAGCTACACGCTCTAGTGACCTAAACCTTGTCACCACAATAAACAGGACACGCTGGAGGGATAGATTCCTGTCCCAGAGACTTTCTATACTCTGGAACAAGCTACCCATCTATGTCAAGCAAAGTTCTTCATTAGCACTCAAGACAAATCTTGATGAGTGGATGGGAAATAGGAAATACACCCTGGGGGGCTCACTTCTCTGTCTCTGCTGGACAGTGGCACAGGAAAATAACTTTCTTGGGTGGCGTAAGCTATGGCACCTTGCTGGTTAGGCTTACGTAGGTCCGTGGGCCGATAGCCTAGTACCTACCTATGAACCCATGTGCAACCCCACTAGATTTATTTAGTTTACCGGGACAATGCACTGATCATACTAAACCATTTGAAGGCACAGCACAGTGGGAGAAATATTCAAAATAAGTATTTTATTTATTTACGTGTGATGACCGGGGAAGTCCACTGGGCCAAGAAAAGCTCGTTTTCAGTGGATGCCCGGGGAGAAAAGCTCCACAGTAATTGCAAGTTACATTTCACATGTTACAAGAGGACATAGTTCATACAGCTAAACATTTACAGATAAGAATTGGCTTGTCACAATGTTACAAAAATGAAAAGACATTTCAATACAGAAATTTCAACATTTACATAAAGTGAATATTTTTGTTATAAACTCAATTGTAGGTTTAACATTTCAAAGTATATACCTACTAGCCATTAGTAGGTTACGAAAATATTATGCATGGAGAGGGTAATAGTATATTTGAGATTGGGGAGTATAGTACAATAGATATTAGAGAGAAAATTAGTTTTTAGTAGGGCAGGGATTGTTTTGGGTGGAATGACATAATAGTAGAGGTAAGTTGGATGAGTCAGTAGAAGATGGAATAAGGGGGGGTTAAGTTGGAGCGTGGCAAGGGCATTTCCATTTGGAAGAAAGATGAGAGTAGCTGAGATTTGAAACTTGTATGGTTAGGGAGGTTGCATAGATGTGTGGGTTTAGCTAAGGAGTGGGACAGCATTAGATGGCCAGGAGGTCGTGCAGGTTTGTGGATCTGAAGGAGATTTTGGTTTTTGGATCTGAGTGAGCGGTTGGGAATGTAAGGTCTTAAGGAAGTAGCGAGAGCTGGGCAGTTGGCAGGTTTAAAGATAAGCTTGTGGACAATGGTGAGTTGTAGGTAACTGAGGTAGTTGGGTAAGTAAATTAAAACAGAAGTAATTACAAATATCGAGTAATCACAAAAGGTAGACATTTGTGCAGACAACTGAAATAATTAATAAGAGAATAGAAAAACAAGTGTGTATTCATTTTAGTAGTAAACATGGGAGGTAAGCAGCAGGAGAGGGAGTTAGGTGAAGTGAGGAAAGAGAGATTGTCAGAGTTTTGGTGCAAGAGTGGAGGAGGAGGAGGAGGAGTTGGTACAGTTCATTTTGGTTTGCGGGAACTGAAGTGAGGAAGTTAATTAATAGAGCTTGTAGAGGATGCAGAGTTGGGTTTTATTATAGAGTTTAGCAGCAAGAAGCTGAGAGAGACCTGGTTGAAGTAGTTTGAAAAAGACACCCCGGGGTTAACCTCTAGTATGCAAGAGACTGGGAGCCACCTAGCTTTGGAGAGGCTGCTGCAGTGCTGTTCCTGAGGGTGGGAGCTGAAAATGAATTGCCAGATTTTTTCAGTGGATAAGTGTTTTTTTTTTAAACAAGCTGAGGCTATGATGTGGAACCAGTACTAAAGTTAAGCAAGTGGGACTCCTTTGATTATTGTATCTGTACCTGGTCTGTAAAGGAGGGGAGATGTTTTCCAGGGCCAAAATAAAAATTAATCTGATTAACTTCCATCTTTCACCAAATGTTTTAAGAACCCTGGCAGATGTGTCTAACAAAGCCTCTCTATCTAGTACAGAATTCAAGATCTCAGCTTTGATATTCTCTGGTAAATTCTGCAAAGCTAATCAAACAAATCTTCTCATAACTACAGCAGCTGCCCTGAATACAGCATCAGGAGAATCATAGGAACACCAAGGAGTGTTTACTTACCTGAATAAGATTAACTTAAAAATCCAGAGTTTCTTTAATCTCTGAAGATGGAAGGCTAGCAGTTAGTTTCAGATCCTCAAAAGAAAACAAAAGGAATTTTTACATACCAGCATGACAATTAAAAATTTTAAAGGTTAGAGTAGTAAAAAAGAGAATACTTCCTTCACAAATCTATCAAATAGTTTCCCATCCTTATCAGGAGGGATGGGGTTAGCATTTACTGGCTATTTGGCAGCAGAAAACCTTCTCAAAGAAATAACTTTAAAATCAGATTTGGGATTAGAAAATAAATATTTGTGGGTCTGGGTAATGTTTTGTAACCTACATGACTTTTTAGAGGGGAGGTGGATGACTGTCCGGCATTGTGCCAGTTATTAAGAAAACATCTTTAATGCAGGTAAAAAGCTGTAGGCTAAGAAAAACCCATTTGTAAGAAGTCAGAATATTTTTCTGGGATGCTGCAATCTCAGTTTATTCCCACTGAAACATTTATTTAATGTTGTGCATAGTTTTAAAAAGACAACTACTCAGGAGGAGGATCTGAATTAAAGCGTTCAGAATCAGATTCCTCTTCTTGCGGCATTGGCACAGTAGAAATAAAATCTTGCAGTCTACTTTAACACATTTCTGAAATTATCAGTTGTGATAGACAAACCTACATCTATAAAAAAGCAATTCATTTTAACTTGTTCACAGTTAGACATACATCACATATATTCTTCTGTACAATATAATCAATTTCTGCCTTCCTTAAACCTCATTCCTCTTGCAAAACATTTTCTCCATGTATTGTTCCCACAATTTTCATTTTTTCTAAGTAATTTTCTCCTACCCTTTTCTAATTATCCACTTTCAGTTTTTATTTCTGTTACAATATTTAATACTTCAAATACAGTTGGTTTATACTATGAACTCCATTTTCTAGCAATTGCTTTTTTGGCAGCCAACAGAATAAAAATTAACAAAGTCTTACTATATCTAGGCAATCCTGTATCCCAGCTCAAACAAGAAGCATTTCCTTAGTTAAGCCCATTTGCTTAGCCAGTATTTCTGACAGAGTACTCTGTAGAAAATTGTTAAAGTCTATCAACTCATTATAGTCCCAAAAAAAATTATATACTCACTATAACGTTCCACCTGTGTTGCCCATTTTCATTCTTCCTCAACAATTGGGTTCGGACCCAACCCTCAGATCCAGCTTAGCCACTTTTTACAGCTTGTGACTACTGGAAACTCTCAAATTCTTCCCTTACCCATAATGTTTAGTCCCCTACTATACACATCAGATCGTGTTTGGTGGATTTATATTATATTTATATTGGGGGACCAATTGCCTTGGACCATCTTCCCAAGAAGTGCCCCCCCACCCAATTTGGGAAGCATCCATTGTCACTACTGCCTTGGGCAAAGGAAGAATGAAGGTATTTTTGCATGCCAAACTTATTCTGATCTGGGTGGACATAGGCTGATGTAGAATAGACCACTGAGTTGCTAAGGTCCATTGAATTCTCATACAGTGTCTTGCTAGTGAACTGGAAATATCACAGCAGAGACAGACCCCAAGGCAAGTAGATCCAATTGAGCTGACAGAGAAATGCAAAATGGACTAAACTGTGACCATAATAGAACTTTGTATACTGAGCTGATTTTTCAGATTCCTGAGATCCAAAATTGGTCTCCATTCCCCCGTTTTCTATGGCATTAAAAGAATCTTGAGAAAGTTCCAAACTCTATCTGGTCTAGGGGACCCTCTTGGATTACTTTTTTCCTAGCAGCTTTTATATTTCTAGAACTGCTGTTTTCCTTTGTCTGACTGGAATTTTGTTTAATGTTGAAGGAAGGGGTAAGGAAAAGGGAATTATATAACTTTAAATAATGCTCTGCACACATTATCTCTTGTAATGCCTAGCTAGGTTCTCTTGTGCAGGGACAGATGATTCCAAACGGCCCTCAGAGGTGGACAATTGGGCCCTCCTTTCAGAAGCGTTGATGGGGTCTGTCAAACAACAAATCTCTAGACCTCTGGTTCTGCAGGCCTCCTCTGCAGTGCAGGCAAACTCTTTTGTTAGAGCTCCCCCCTCTGTCCCTGGGGGATCTTGTAAAGGACCCTGGGGCTTTCCGAACCACTTTTTTCAACCACCTCATTGATTCCTAGAGAAGGTTCTTTGAGGGGTTGAAAAACATAAGCCAACTGCAGACAGGGTCTTACGATCTTGCTCACACCTGGTATGTGTCTTTTACCTTAGGGCTAAACACAATCTCCAAAGGTGCACTGATGGAGGGACTTGAAGGGATCTGCAAAAATCACAAAGGCAAATCCATGCATATATCCTAATGGAAATGCCTGAACCCACCGCCTTTGCGGTACCTTCAGCT
The DNA here is from genome assembly GCF_019279795.1 of Protopterus annectens. Lineage (NCBI taxonomy): Eukaryota > Metazoa > Chordata > Ceratodontiformes > Protopteridae > Protopterus > Protopterus annectens. The sequence continues at coordinate 160,192,863 of NC_056732.1, read as the reverse complement.
GCATGTGAAATGAGCCTCATGGAAGAATTTGTGGCAGACTGTAGGGTCGCAATTTGTGAGACAATAGAGCTATGCACCTCAGAAGTACTCATTCCAGAGAGATGTGGAGAGTTCTTCAATCAAATCCTTCTGTAATCTAGTGAAGTGTGCCAAATAATTCAATGACCAGAGTGCAAAGGTTGCTGAAGCATATACAAGCTTCAAAAATCTGTCCAATGCCCTGGACTCCCCCTGTTAGGGGCGACTGACAGATGAACTCTGCTCTTCAAGTTCTTTCTTCATGGCTGCCGCTAAGACCATGTCATCTACTGGCACTCCCTTCATCCAAAAGAGTCTTCCTTTTGTTGGTGCCAGGATCCTGTCTGGTCTCTTGGGAATTGTCTCAGAAATGGGTTCCTTCCACACCCACCCAGACATCAAATCAGTGAGCTTGTCAGCAGGTGAAAAGGAAGATGGGCCAGACTCAAAGGCTTCTATAAAAACAGATTTCTCATGGGAAGGGTCATCAGTAGACCAAGTTCTCTGAGGATTTCCAGGATATCTCCAAAGGAAACGTCATCAGATGGTGATTTTGGGGACTATTCCCCCCTCATCAAAATCAGTACCTTCAGTGACAGACTCTTGAGGCGAGTGCCTCCTTTTGCACTTTCTCTTCCTAGGGACTACTTTGATGGGATGTTCCAGAGAAGTATTGGAAGAAATACATATACCCTGCTGGGTAGCCTGGAAACTTTGGACAGACTGTCCTTGTGCAGTAGAGTGATGAGGTTCAAGGCACAAAGACATATGGGATCCAGAGGGCAGATCAAAAGGGAGATGGAACTGTCCATCCTCCAGCAGCACAGAATACTCTCCACCACCTCAAAGGCAGAGAGCTGCAGGGATGAGGAGGCCAATGGAGCCAAGATGATGTGCTTCTGGACTGTCTGCTCCCTATGACCTGAACACAGTTTACCCCAGGCAGTAGTCCGGGATGAGCTATCCAATGAGGAGGCTCAGAGGGGCAGAGACGGCTCTGAAAACTTCTGAGTTGACTAGCACCTTGGATCAGACAATGATGCTACATCTCCTCGAGCCATCCGGCTCAGACACGCTCAGAGCCGGTGCACTCTCAGAATGTATTGGAGCCAAAGATATGACAATCTGCAGATCAGACAGATGATCCCGGAAGACTAATCCAATGGCTCTGAAACCATGGGAGGTATGTGAGAAGGAGATATGGGTGGTGTAGAACTAGTAAAGATCTCCAGACCCAAAGGGGTAGGAGCTAGGAGTACTCCCATCTAAATCTGTGCCAAGAGAAACTTCATCATCCTATCCACATCAGCTTCTGTCAGGTTCCTGGAAGAACGAGAGGACGAGGCCACAGAAGGAGACCTGGGATGTTAGCATCTCTACAAAAATGGGGATGGCAATTGCGAAGGGACCTTGTCCAAACAGTACACATACCTGGACCAAGGTAAAGGCTTTGGATCAGAGGATAATTGGATGCGATGCCGACAGATCTGAAAATTTAGTCATTGGGTCCGACATTTTTGAAATCTGCCAGCAGGCTTGATAATCGCATCAGAGAACAGACTGAAGAATCCAGAAGTGTCCAACGGCCTTTTCCTGGGCTCTTTTTTTGTCAGACTTGGAGGGTTGAGCTCCAGGTAGCGATTCCGAGAAGGTCATAGGGAGAAGAATGAGTTTGTTCTTGCGGTCTAGCAAAGCATGGCGGTTAAAAGCTTTACAGATCTTACAGTCTACTTTTAAGTGAGCAGGGCCCAAGCAACCACACACATTGTGTGCATCAGGTAGTGGAACTTGTGCCCACACTGTTTACAATTCTTAAAGCTTAAAGACTTTCATCTATCTTAAATAAGAAACCCCCCCCTTTTTTTTTTTTTTTTTTTTTTTTTTTTTTTTTTTTTTAAAGAAGGGAGAATTTACCAATGATAGTAATCGAGAGAAGGGAAAAAGGTAAATACCAACAATGGTAGTCAAACACACTACTGTAGGATAAGGAAGATATGTAACTTGCAGAAGCTAAGGATAGAAAAATATAAGTAATTAAGGCACTTTAACACTCAAGAGCTTACAGTGACCACATCCGTACTTGAAGGCGGCAAACGAGATCCAAGTTATGGTAGGGCACTAGAGCATTATGGGTAAGGCAGGAGCTTGAGAGTTTCCAGTAGTCATGAGCTGTACAAAGCAGCAGAGCTATTGAGGAATGAATGAAAATTGACAACAGCAAATCATATGTTCCCAGTTACCTTTTTCTTCTCCATCACACCACCAATGTTTGCCATCTACCTAAGGACAATATTTTTAGAGTCTGCTTGGGGTATAAAAATACCTATGCAAACACTTTCAAGCAAAAATCCTAAATTTTCTAGACTTTGTTGCATATTTGGGAGCTATACAAATGGACTCTCATTTCTTTGTGAATTGCTTATCAATACTCTTCCCACTCGTTTCTAACATCCTTTGATTCTTATAGTTATGCAATATTTAGTCTTGCTAATTATCCCTTTATAACAGCAACTTCTGTTCTAGTTTCCACTAAAACTCTTGGTGCATTTTTTTTTTTTTTTTTTTTTTTACTGCTTAGGATTTCCCTCTCTTTGCCTATACTCTGCTTCTTGACCTTCAAATTGGGGAATCTGAAAAGGAGAAAAATAGTGGGGATCCCTGGGATGAATTTTCAGTCAACTATCCAATTGTCAAGGTTGTGCTTAAATAGGGTCATTGAGGAGTTCTGTTTCACATGAACTGGGAGCTTACTCCAGAGGAGTAGCAATCTCTGTGAGATAGCTCTCTCTCTCTCCACCATGTTTTGTTAATACCAGAGGTTAGGTTGAGATCCCTTGAGTGGGAGACTCTTATCCCATCTGAAGTGTGGATGTGCAGCATTTCCATTAGTGCAGAGTCAGAGACTGCTCTGTAGGCTAGGCACAAGTCACCTCTCAGCAGCCTACACGATACAGCATACAGTGACAGGGCTTTCAGTCTTTTCATGTAAGTCACAGTTTGGAGGCCCTGGATTCCCTTGGTTAGAAACCTCTATGGACTTTCCAGTTGGCGCAGGTGTCTTGTGAGATGCATACAAATGGGAGGACTGTACTCAATCAGTGGTCTGATAAGGGTCGAGTACAGTGGTTATAACCTCCTTAGTCTTGGATGCGATATGTAATGTAGAATGCTTTTCTTACCACTATGGATACATGGTGATTGGAGTTTATATTATCAACCTGCTTTTCCAAGTCTCGCACTACTGGGTTTGAGCTTAGAGGGGTGCTATTTATATAATTAGTAGGGGCTACTACTTTGCCAAAGGAAATGAGGCATTTTTTTTCCATTTAGTTTTAGCCTGTGACTTTGGTACCAATCATTTGTCTGTGTCAGCCCCTTTTGTAATATGTTTACATTATAGGGATTATAACTGTGCCCAGTCATCTGCAAACTTGGTAAGCCACAGTCATCTACTTTTGCCTGGACCTCAGAGAAATAGATTCCAAACAGGAGAGGGCCCAGCACAGATCTTTGGGATAGCCCACTGTTAACTGGTCTACTGGTGGAGGTGGACTCCCCAACTTTGACAGTGCACGGTCTGTTGGCGAATCAGTTGGCTACCCATCTGGTGACGTATGCGTTAACCCAAGCTGGGAATTGTGTCAAAAACCTTGGCTAAATCAAGATCAGCGGTACGTACTGCTCTGTCCTCATACAGGGCTTTGCTGACATTCTCAAATAAGCAAAACAGGTTTAATAAGTAACATCTACCCTTGATAAAACTAAACTGGGTCAGGTCAAGAGTTTGAAGGTCACCTGTGTCCTTTTAAGGTCCATGATGATTTGATTCTTTCCATGGCCTTGCAGATAAGGTTAGTTAGGCTTATGGGTCGGTTGATGGACCCCTTTGAGCAAGGGGAATACTGTTGCTGTTGTCCACTCTGCTGGAACAAAGCCAGTGCTTAGGCTATGGTTAAAGAAACTAAGTGGTTCCTCTGTTCTATGGAGATACTCTGTAGAGGACTGATGTCAGAAATGCTTTGGAGTATGGCTGGTGGGGACAGGAGGGTGAAGTTACTGCCAAGTCTGTTAAGCTCACAGGTTGAGAATTTCCTCAAGTTCAGTGTGAGTGGTACCATCCACTATATGTTCGGTACACAGTTGGGCATTCACTCTTAGCTAAAGAATGTCTTGTACTTGTCTTTATAGCTAGGGATGCTAATTTTATCTCAACTAACCTTACAGGACTTTACAAGATATCTGATTTGCTTGTTCAGGACGTGGAGTGTATTCTTCCTCTTTTGAGCATGTCTGTCCATCATTATTAGATATCAGCTTCTTTCTTTTGTTATATAACTTATTTATACTTGCAGTCTACTAGGGCAGCTTTTTTTTTTTTTTTTTTTTTTTTTTGAGAACCTGGTTTTAGTCCTGTCAGGTACAGATGAGTCAATATATTTGTTTAAGTGGCTATGAATGGCATTTGTGTACTATTCTGTATAGGAGTAATTTTTGGATGCGTTAGCAGAGGCTTTAAAATGTTTTATACCATCGCTTAAGTAGGCTATAATTTGTTTTGGAGAAAATTTTTTTTTTTTTACACTCCTGTGGGGGATTAGGTCTGATCCTCAACAAGACTGATTTATGGTCTGACCTTACCAGGGAGGGCAACAAACAGGGGGGTACAGTGCAGTGACCTCCTCATGTTGTTTAGCACTACGTACAGCACATTTGATTCCCTTGTGGGGGTGCAGACAAATTGTTCAGGACATTTGAATTAAAATCCAGGAACCTCAGAGCAATCGTGTTTGTTCTCGTGCAAGTCGCCCAATAGATGGAAGGATAGTTAATCTCCCATGACCAGGGTGCTTTGGCTGTATACGGAGAGACTCCAGCAAGTTTAGGTAGATGGTGTGCTTTTCCTGGTACATGGTGGGAGACCTGTAGCTAGTGATGATGTGGGTAAGGTATTTTACCTATAGTCATTTGGACCTGGAGTAGCTAAAGAGAGTTGTACTGTTCTACGAGTCTCCAAGTGTATTTGGATTTAATGAAGATGGATACACCTCCACCTTTGGCTCTTTCACAATCATTTTGATGTTTGAATGTGTGATAAGCATTGTAGCCTTCTGTGGCCTTGAACAACGTCTCAGTGATTTGCTCTGAAGTCAGCACCTTCTAAAGTGAGGAATGCTTTCAGGGAGTTCAATTTACTGTTTACGCTCCAAGCATTAAGCAGCATGACCTCGACTTTGTCTCCATAGGATTTCTTTATGTCAGACGTTTTGTTGTTTTGACACCGACTAAAAAAACACTATGGAGGAGGCAAGCATCTTTGTCAGTATCTGAAAGCCTTGAGGAAAAAGGTGAATGCCATTTCTGGTAAAGCAGCATGGTCCATCAACCATGTCTTCCCAGGCTGTGAGATACTGGATCCCCCTGAAATGACACTAGAGGCTAAGCCAATTACTGAAATCAATAATTTTTTGTCTGTATTGTGGCATCATCCTAGGTGAAGGTAGAATGCTGCTTAGGGCTAGGGACATACATGCCAGGGAGACAATAAGAGTTCAGTCATGTCTCTCTTCATATAGTCCAGAGGTGTACGTCTCAAGTCATTTACTCCATGTACTATGACAGAGTCATAACAGTAATTACTGCGGAGTGACAAGTGCATGCATAATTTGACAGATCCTGGCATCTGACAGGCAGCTGACTGTGACGACCTTGTCCATCCTGGTGGGGGGGGGGGGGGGGCGCATGTGTGTATCTCACTACTGAGTTGCCTTTGACTAGGTTTTGACGTGTTTTGCCTTGAGCTTAATTGTTGCGACACTGATGTGTGTGTGTTATGTGTAATGCAGGATTCTATTCATGTACCAGTATGTGTAGGTTATTTGCACTTGGGAGGTCTCTTGTTATTTGGTAGGCTCTTAGTGAGTACCTCCACATATGTGGGTGGATGTGTATGTCTTGATCTTATCTTTTGAGTGGAGAGGTGTGTTAGCTGACAACCTGCTTGATGTCTTGTTTATTGGTTACATGAGAGGACTGATTCTAATTTCATGGTATAATTACATCTTTCACATACTGTGTTTTTTGCTTTAGGAGCAAGTGGTTGTCAGTATACATGAAGGAATTGCTACATTACCTCAGGATTCCCATGTCAATCAGGCTGGCAGGAGAAATGTTGAGAAACTGACTGCCCATAGTAGCATGTAATCCACAAGTACTAATTTGTGGGAAGGCAAATTAGATCAGCTATTGCTCTGGAATTAACAAGGGGACTTGCTCCAAATAAGATCAGGCATGAAAAGTGGGGTGATGTTGCTCAGTGTTCAGCTGAGTTGCCAGCAGTGCAGAAGGGCACAACTGCATTGCTTGCAAAGCAGCAGGGAACCTGGGAAGGTTTCACTGACTGGTGTCTAGGGAAAAATAGATTCTAGACATTTACATCTGTACAAGGCACTGCTAACCCCTGTTGTGCAGTGTGGAGCTACATGCAAACACGAGGCTTCTATATAGGCAAAATTAAATAGTTTTAAACTAGGCTGCCAATAGCAAATGACAATGATCCTTCCTCCAGCAATCCACAGTTCAGACAAGGCTATATCAAACACTCTTCTGCCACAGGGGTGCAGGGGAGCATTTCTTAATGTAAGATGGCTGGATTTGAGTTCAAGTGTATGAAAAAAACAGGCTAGATTCAGCAAGTCTGGATCTAGTATATGCTAATTAAGCAATATTTCAGTGCAAAACAAGTGCAGGTAATAAGCAGGTCCAAACAGTAAAAACTTAAAAAGGCACAAATTAATGCAGTAAAACAGTAAAATAGAGATGAAAAAATGCAGATCAAACTCAGATAAGCTTAATTTCCTGTTCTTAGGTTTGGATGGCTTGGATTCAAACAAACACTCTGGATCTGTCAAAGGATGCCAAATGACTGACTCATGGAAAGGGCTCTTCCCCAAAAATAAGGCACTCTAGTTTGACTTTAAGGTAAACATCACCTGCTTCCTCCTCAGACAAGTGGTACTTGACTTTAAGGTACCCAACATACCTAGACAATTCCTGAACAC